>NC_143513.1:58163097-58465597 GCF_031878675.1 Megascapheus bottae | reverse complement strand
AAAAGAATGAAGGAAGGAAGGATCACTATTACACTGTTGGTGTGAGTGCAAACTCATTCAACCACTATGGAAAGCAGTATGGCAGTTCCTCAAAAGACTAAACATAGAACTCCCCTATGAACCAGCAATTCCGATACTTGGCAGTTACCCAATCGTCCAGAAACAAGGACATGCTAAAGCCACCAGCACAACGATGTTCATTGCATCACTATTTACCATAGCAAAGATATGGAACCAACCCAGATGTCCCTCAGTTGATGAGTGGATCAACAAGATGTGGTATTTATACACAGTGGAATTCTATGCTGTTGTTAGAAAGAACAACATTGCCCCATTTGTAAGGAAATGGAAAGACGTAGAAAAAATCATATTAAGTGAAGTAAGCCAGGCTCAAAGGAACATAGACTCAATGGTTTCCCTCATTTGTCATAATCATTAGAAACATTGGGCTCTCCTAGCAAAGATTTGCAATAGAGCAAAACCTTGATACATAAGGCCATATAGTATGATGCTAAATGAAAAGACCTCTAGGATATAGAAACAAAAGCCATATAATGAGTGATTGTTGTCCTTAATGTACTATGTTATCTCTCATTTCTTTTGCTGTCCCTTGATTATCTCATATTGTTACAGTATTTCACTTTGTTATCTGATATATTGTATATGTGTATTTGGTTATTTGAAATAGGATAGGGAAGGAGGAAAACAAGATGAGGTGTGGGGGTGGGGAGAGGGAAATGGGGACCATGACATAAGAAAGGATATCAATGTTTGTGAAGTAATGCACCTTCTGTCTGGTGAATATAATGTAACCCTTCTATTAATTACAATAAAAATATATGAAAAAAGAAAAAAATTAAAAAAAGAATGAAGGACCAATATCATGTTGTTATGGTAACAAAAATTATAAAACATTTACACAAAGATTGTTTTATAAAAGTTACCATAACTTGGATATGAAGCACAATGCCATTTGTTAGAAAATGTACTCATTGTTGCATGATTATAATTATCCTAAGAATACTCAAAAAGATTTCTAGAAGAATGATTTCCTCAGAGCCTTTTAAAAATTAACAAGACAGTTATTTATTACTTTATTAAGAAAAATAGTCTCAGGATTTGGCAGGATTTAGTATACTTAAATGTATTTTGCAGTAACTTATGCATATGTAAAAAGTTTTTATTGAGAAAAATATGTATCTCTGTGTAGGAGACTATGAAATATTTATCAACTACAGCTATGCTTTTTCCTATTAATTGGGATTTGAATGTAGGGAAAATCAATATTTAAGATTAGTTTTATTTTTATTGCCTAGTTAATATCACAAATATATGATACAATTTAATGTATAAAGTTTAATTCATATTTCATATAACATATGAATATTTAATGATCAATCAATTCCTATCTACTTCTAAAAGTAATATCCTACTCATAATACTCATCTATATTGGTTTTTATTTAAAATACATGAAAATTTTAACCACATCTCCCCTTGTCAGGCCTGGGTTCATGATCATATCACCTGTGCAATAGTAACTAGCCCACAAAAACAAATTTCTAGATATACAACCCATTTTCCTTACTTAGTTGTTTCAGGTTTCCTATATATTAGTTGAGTGAACCAAATAAGTCAGATAGAACTACAGAACTTCTCACCAGGAGCTGGGGCCTTAGAGGAAATAAAGCTTTTGTCCTGTAGTAAAGCTTGCAAAGCAGAAATGGGTATGGGAATGAGTGTGTTTTGGAAAGGCTCCTGGCTCTTGCTTTTCCCACATAGTTAATTTTCTTTTGCTAGTGGATTCCTAAGCTTGAACCTTGTGCAAGCTACCAGATATGCAAATAGGTAAATTATCACATACATACAAACTATGCTGCAGTAAGTCCTGTATAAAGTGTCTTCAGTAAAGTAAGGACCAATGGGCCAGGAGTTTGGCCAGTGGTAGAGTCCTTGCCTAGCATGCACAAAGACCCAGGTTCATTTTCTTGGTACCACATACATAGAAAAAAGCCAGAAGTGGTGCTGTGGCTCAAGTGGTAGAGTGTTAGTCTTGAGGAAAAAATCTAAGAACAGCACTCAGGCCCTGAGTTCAAGCCCCAGGACTGACAAAATAAGGGCTATCACATGACTAGTGAAAATTGTTTATGTATGCATAAATAAAGATATTTAATGCTCAGTTGACAAACTGCAATGCTGTACCACTATATTTGCTCTAGTGTTTGTGATAACACTTCTTTAACTCCTACATGTAACTACTCCCTAGCTCTTCTACCTAAGAAATAATAATAAAGAAATAATAAAGAAATTGCTTAATATTAGAACTGTCCACTCTTGGCTAGGAAGAAATAAAATGGAGTTCTGTTACTCAGACATTTAATTTAACTAGCAACCACAATGCCCTTTGGCTTTAGGATACAGTTGCATGGAAATAACAGCACAAAAGCCTAATAGGCATCCTGAATAATTCTGACATAATGATACTGAAATTGTTCTAGTGTTTTCTCTGAATCGTATGGGTGAACATCAGATTCTATTGTAATTTTTTACATCTCCAAAGCTTATATCATCATATTTTAGTCTTCTTGGTAAAAGGAACTGATTTATTGCAGTGTTTATCCAAATGAAGTCAAGAAAAAAAAAAGCCACTTGGACACAGCTGATTTTGCCTGTGAACAAATGACAAGGACCCAAGATGGAAAACCTTTCACTTCTCCATGCAAACTGACTAGAGCATAACCAAGGTTAATTTGCAAAACAGCATGATGTTGACCCTGATGATGCTGCAGCACATTATTCTCCTGTCTAAGTGGCAGACTGTGGAAGATTTCCTCCACCCACCTTAGGGAAACACTTCATATAAACCAACACAAGGTGAAATTTAAAAATTATATCAAATTTTCTGAATAGTGATTAAGATTAGAGCTGCCTCTCTCTTTCTCTGTGTCTCTTTCTCTCTCTCTCTCTCTCCCCCTTCTCTCTCTTACTTTTTGTTCTTTTTTTCAGCTTTTATTTACTTCTTTATTTTTTCACACTTTGAAATGTAAACAACCTGAAACTAAATGATGTCTATTATTTAATATATTCTTTAATGATGAGCAAACACTTCAAGTTCTGGAATTTTTAAATAGGGAAGCTTTAAAGTGCATAAACAATATTCACTTTTCAAAGACATAGTAGGCTGAGAAAAAAACCTTTCAATTTGCCCATGAATGCTCCATTAGATACCCTTTCCCACTTCCTCCTGTATTATGGGGCTTCCCACACTCAGCTCTTGAGGAGCTGGCCACTCTGGAAAGCAGTATTGGGGTTTCCACAAAAGACTGAACATTGACCTTCTCTATGACCCAGCGATTCTACCCCTTGGAATTTATCTAATTGAACACATGAGAGGCCACACTAAAGCTACCAGCACAATCATGTTCATTGCAGCATTATTTACCATAGCCAAGATATGGACCAACCCAGTTTTCTCTCAGTGGACAAATGGATCAAGAAATGTTGAATTTTATGCCTCCATCAGAAAGACTGATATTATACCTTTCATAAGGAAATGGAAAGACTTGAAAAAAATATTAAGCAAAGTAAGCCTGACCCAATGAAATATAGGTTGCATGAATTTCCTGATTTGTTCTAACCAATTTGTGAGTATAAATCTACATGTAAACACACTGGGTGGTAGAATACAAAAGAATACACTTGGACATGATAAATTATATGGGACTTTAGACATTATCACAGTGAGAACAAAGGAGAATTTTCTTAGGAGAGTCTCATAAAGGTTCACTAGCTATGTGCATATGTTCATATAAAATGTTAATTTAAATGAATACCAAAAATTGAAAATGAGGTTTTAAATTCTTTTTCTCTCCTTTGTCACTGCTTTTCTGTACCTGTTGTCTGGTAAGTTTATCTGGGCTTTTTTAGGGGGGAGGGGGAGCAGGGGGGCAGTCCTGGGACTTGAACTCAAGGCCTGAGCACTGTCCTTGGGCTTTCTCAAGGCTAAAGCTCTGCCAAGGAATTGAATCCAGGTCTTCATACATGCTAGGCAAGCCTTCTAGCAGTAGGCCAAACTCCCTGCTGTATATCTGTTTTGAGGAGGGGGGGCAAAGAGTAAACAAATGCAGCAATGATACTAACACCATGTTAGAAATGACATGAGGAATAACTGGGAGAAAATGTGGGGAGAGGAGACACTATTCAAAAAGAAATGTACTCATTACCAGACTTGCGTAACTGTTACCCCTGTACATCACCCTAACAATAACCACAAGAAAGAGATGTTCCTGCAGTTCCAAGCTCCATCCTATTGGTGGCACACTGTGGAAGGTGACAAATTATCTTTGATCTCTTCTTAAAGCATTTCTTCATTTGTACGCACAGAAACTGTTCTGGCACTGGTCTGGCTTCCTCTGATACAGCCTGGGGTGGAGACACGGGTATATATACGCGAATACACAGGCCTGAGGTGAGTGTCAGGTGCAGAGCTACATGTCAGGCCAGCAGCCCAATTACTCTCCTGTCTTTGGGGCAAGTGCACTGGAACTTTTGGAGACTTCCTCTCAAACAGTGCCAGCCCCTGTGAGATCCCTTCCTGGAGTTCTGGATTCATTATTTAGGACAAGGCCTATAAATGAATTCTCTACATGACTCATTTACTGCCACATATATGGTAGAAAAGATAGGAACATTGAGGATCTTAAGAAGAAAAGCAATATTCTAGAAACTCTTCATTTTTGTATGTATGATTTTTCAGCTGAGTTGTAGACACATAAGTATAAATACCTCTGCCTCTATCATGAATAATATGGTATTTTTAAAAATTTTTGCCAGTCTTGGGTCTGAGCACAATTCTTGGGCATTTTCCTCAAAGCTAGCACTCTGCCACTTGAGCCACAGCACCACTTTCATCTTTTATATGTATCTGGTAGGGAGGAATCAAACCCAGGTCTTCATGCATGCTAGGCAAGCACTCTACCATTAGGCCAAACTACTCTCCACTAAAGTGGTAATTTTGGTTTATAGTAGAGAGAAATATGTGGAAAATAAAAATCTGGCCTGCTTTTAGATCTTTCACAGTGGAAACTGGTATGATAAATACCGTGACCACCAAACCTGAGAAAATAAGGCCCAAGACCAACTCATCTCAAGGGGTCTAAGTTCAATGGGCCTAGTACCTCAAGACATTTCCATTCCCAGTACTCACAGGATAACACTTGACAGTAGAGCTTCTTTTGCATTGCTTGAGTGCACTAGGCATTCTGTTGGCCATGAGGTAGGTGAAGGGCAAGTGTTTCTCAGCAGGGTCTGATTGGGCACATGAAGTATTAGTGACTGCCTAAGATTACCAAGGACCACTTGTTCCATCTCCCATGAAGGCTTCGGTCTCCCACACTGGCCTTACCCACCTGGCGGGAAAGCAGATGCAGCCCCAGTGGGGATGCACTTCATTCTCCTCACACCAGCCTAAGTTTAGACAATGGAGGAGAAATCCAGAAGAGTCTGGAATGAAGGGGAAAGAGAAAGATGTTCTTCTTCCTATTCTAAGAAGAACTTCTCTAACACTCCAAGCCACAGAGCCTCGCTTCCTAGCAACTCTCTATGGCACAATAGCACCCCTCAGCCTTATTTGGGTTTTGGGGGGGTATTTTGGGGTTTAAACTCTGCTTTACTTTCACTGGGCATACACTATCATGTGAGCTACTTCTGGAAGGTGCAGCTGTTTTCAGAGCCAATGAGAGCATGGAGGCACAGAGTGCATCTCCCTGTAAAGGCTGCACTCCAGTCTCTCTGGAGACACTCTGGCCCTGAGACAGAGGCTACCCTGAGACCCTCCAAGGCCATTTGAGAGTCATGAGCATTAGCCAGTGGTTATGGGTTATGAATAAGGCTTTGATGCTGCAGCCAAGCAAAGCTCCTCATTCAAAGCTTCATGTGAACTTCATGCAAGTCCAGAAAATTGAATTTGTTCAACCCAGTCTTCAACCTCATGTTGTCAATTTTCTCCCTTCTAGTTGTCTCATTAGGAATGGCTTCTGTGATAAGATCACAGGAGACTGAGGAATTGATGGGCTCTGTTTTTTCATTTCATTGGAAAATAAAGTATTGAGGTAGCAAAACTTTTGGGTCTAGCCGCAATTAACACTCAACATCCTGCAGCTCAATTTCTTCAGTTGTGCTTTCTTTGAGTTTGTGTCTTCTCCTCCTCTGGAATTTGTATGCACATCTGGTACACACCCACATGAGGCTGACCAACACTGCACCACAGCACTGAGCAAGGCAAGGAAGACAGCAACAAAGTGAAAGTCTTCATAAAGAACCTCAGATACACGCAGCATGATGGTGCCAAACTGGCTGCTCCCTATGCACTCTGTCCCTTTAATGTCATAATAGCCCGAGTCCCTCATGCCCACACTGAATAGCTGGATGGAGCCATTGTCAAAAGTGCAGACCCTGTCCTTGTGGCTTGGAGAGATGTTGGCAGGAGTCTCTGGTTTCCATTCCACAATCTTCTGCATGCCCCAGTTGGATGTGTACCTCCACTCAATGGTGGAATAGTCCAAGGACAGCAGGATGTCTTCTTCAACGGTGGCATTGATGGTCGACTGAGGAATGTACAGTGACACACCCTGGCTTTGCAGACCCTGGGCTGCGGCCACCCATGAAGACGCCCCAACACTCCACCTCCTGTGCACCTGGTGCCGCGGGGGTTCACATAAGCATGGGGCAGTGAGGGCCAAGCAGGGCTCCCTGGGCCGCGCCCCCCAGCTGCTGATAATTTTACTGTTTTCTTGTCCATTATGTTTGACAACTGATCTGAGATTGCTACTGTAATAAAGTATATAACATAATCACAGGTAGTACTTACATTCTTCAAGTCAGTTTCTGGTAGAGTGTCCATGAATTCATAAGAGACTCTGTAACCCACATCCCTGGATATTATTTTCTCTGCCTGAAGCAACCAACTATAAGTACTTTCTTAAACTTGTAGCCTTCAGATTAAAGACAGAAAGAGACCAAAGGGTTAAGATCTTGGCATACTGCCAGACAGGTGACAAGTCTTACAAACGCTGTTGTTCTATCACCATTATTATGATAATTGAAAATATAAGAAAGATTGAAGAAATTAACTACAGAGAATTTTTCAAGAGCCTTAGAGAGATCAGATCTTAAGAACAGCATTCTGTATTATATTCTTGACAAAAACAGTTAGTACTTAAAGTGACTAGAACAACTTCAGCAAAATTAGACCACTTCGGTTAAAAATAAAAATTGTCATTGCTAGGCATTTCGGTAGACTCTCAGGCTCATTTACACTTTTGACCTAACTTGCTATTGATTTGTAGACTACTCCCCTTGGAGGTATCTATCTATTTGTGTAGATATCATGGCCCACTCTTCTCATTCAATTGCCTTTGAAGTTGTTATCAAGAAACCAAAGTGTCTATGTACCTTAGTACTATGAGTTATCTCCAGAATTTCCTATCACAGTCCTAAGTGGACCCTTAAAATTCCACCATAAGTCAGAAAAATGCTCATGAAAAAAAATTACCATTGAGAAGAACTAAGCAAGGATTAGCTATATCTAAACAGTTTGTAAGATTGACAATTTCATGTTGGTTCAGGTATTCTACTGTAGTAGCAAGAACATAATTTTAATCAATTACCCATTAGACAGATTTGGATGTTTCTTTTAGACCCTTATTGTACAGCATTAACAACAGTTGATTTAAAAAATACATATTATCTTTAGGTAGTTCTACAAAGATGGTGCCATTTCACAAAGCATTTTATGAACATCATCATCTTAATCAGTGCTATACTGTTTTGTTTTTCTCAAAAAGTCGCAGAGTGGTAGGGCACTAGTAGCTCATGGTTGTAATTCTAGCTAGCTACTGAGGAGGCTGAGATCTGAGGATTGTGGATTGAAGCCAGCCTGGGCAGAAAAGTCCCTATGAAACTCTTATCTCCAATTAACCACTCAAAAACTGTACATGGTGCTGTGGCTCAAGGGGTAGAGTGCTAGCCTTGGGCAAAAGAATTGAGGGCAAGCCCTAGGACAACAACAGCAACAAAGTCCCAAAGAACGGATCATCTCTTACTTCTTCATCAGAACTTGGATTATAAAGCTGGAAAAAAAAGGAATGAAGTAGAATTCTGCAAATTAATGCTGCTAAACAAGAATATTCAACTGAGATAAAACAGATCAAATTATAAGCCACTGAAGAATCCACCATTACCTTCTATTTACATGGTTTTCTCAGTTGATTCGTTCAAAACTGAGACAAAAATAACCTAAAATGCAGAAATCATGACTTATAATGATGATGGTCCTCTCCTTAGGGGTAGAGGATGTATTCTAAGACACTCAATGGATAACTGACACCCAGATAAATACTCAGCTCTGTCCTTTATCATATGCATATATTATTGCTAATGATTGTTTTGCGGGCATAATAAGAATTTAACATCACTAGTAACAAAGGAGAAAATATAATGACACACTTTAGTGAAAGTTATGTGGCCAATTGCTTCCTTTCTCTTTGTCAATGTCTTACTGTACCATATTTGTTCTTCTTCACTTGAGATATGCAATAATACAATGTTGCTGTATCTATAGATGACAAAAAACAAAGGGGAGTCAATCAACAGACGAATGATAGGATTGCTATATTTCCTTTGCTAAAAGTTCTTAAATCTTCCCCAAGTTTTGTGTCTAATATCAATTAATTTCTTGTAATTTTATAGTAATTTGCAATTTTTTTAAACTCATTCCTTGTTTGTAATATTTTGGAAAGTTGCCTCAAAGGCTAAAGATTCCTCATCAAATACAGGGGCATGTTTGTACCCTATTGTATTGATGATATAGTTAAAATATTAGCCTGGCCCAGTTTCTTCATGCTTCACTTATAGATGAAGAAACAGATTTAGCAATTTGTCTGGCACTGAAGGTAATGCTTTTATTCAATGAGAAAATAGAAGTGAATGCTAACCTCTCCCACTTAGGAATTGTTATTCTTTCTTCTGTAACAATGTATTCCCTTTAGTAAGTTAAAAATGTAGTTTTGAGCCTTAAGTGCACATTAGAATCACCTGGGAGGCTTATAAAAATCTCAATGCCCAAGCCATACTCTCTATCAATTATTCAGAATCAATATATCTAGAATTCTCTGGAAGATTCTAAAGTGCACAAAATTAAGAACTATTGTGTATATAAAAAAAAGAACTATTGTGCATATCTGTGCATGTGTATGAACATACAGGCATACTAGACTATGTTTGAAGTTTCATTTTCCTTTAGAAGAAAACTGAGAAGCAAAAACCTGTTTTGAGAAGGCTCATTTGGTAGTAAGATGATTTCAGATTAAGGTTAAAAGACAGGAAAGAGACTAGTTCCTTGTAAATCCCATTATAAGGGAAAAGAATGACCTAAAAGCAAGTCCAACAGTGGTGAAATCTTTGGGGGAAATGTGAAGAGTATATAAAATGCTTGTGGAAACAGCTCTATAAGATTTGGAGACTGATTGGATGTGAATACTACAGGGGAGAAAAACTCCAGGGCTTTGACAACTGTGCCTAGCCTGATTCCAGGAGTAATTTGTTACCCCCATGTGGTAAATTAACACTTTGAATGACAGTGTACCAATTTGCAAATTACTTCTTTCAAGGCATTAATGACTGAAGAGTATAATCACCATGGCATTATTTTTATTAGCATTAGCATTAATAAATATTTCATGAGCAACCAAAAATTACAGTGCCAATATTTTGAAGAATATTGTTCCAAAATATGAAATGTAGACCTTAGACTATTGCCAGAGCTAAAATTTCTGTAAATAAATATTTATAAATAGCATAACAATTCATTTGAGTATTAGATTAATTGAGATGGATTGTAATTATGCTTAATGTTAAGTAGTTTTGTTTATGTGATTATAAATTGAAGGACCTGAAAATTTGAGCAACAGATATTTGTGCAATAATTTAATTGTGACATTGGGGGGTTTCACAGATGTTCTATGTCTCCTTTGCCGTGTGTAAAATGTAGAAAACAGTCATTTATCCACTTGATAGCAATAGTCAGAATTGTATGCTCTCACCTGACAGTAGGTCATCAAGTTAAACAAAGTAGATTTTGGCATAGTATGGAAAGAACATTGGATTGTGAGTCTAATGTCTGACTATTAAATCTACAATCTACATTCATACCTATTGAGGTATAAATGCTTATTTCCTCCTCAAATGCATCTGCTGAATCCTAACCTTTAATATCAAGATTCCTTAAAAAATTAGGAGATGGAAATTTTAGGTGGCTATTGATGTAGAGTCCTTATACACATAATTTATGCCTTTCTTATATTGGCCTAAAAATGCATTTGTTTATTGTATGAGGTGAGAACACAGCAAGAAAGTGCATTTCAATAATTGCAAGGTAACAACAGGCTCTCAGCAGACACCTTGATCTTAGACTATCCAGGATCTACAATGGAGAGAAATGAATTTCTATCTAATTTATGGAATTTGATTCCATCATCACAAACTAAGACAATGTGGGAATTATCTTAGCAAACTGAAATTTTGGTGAGTTGAGAAAACAACTCATGGACCTGGATCTAAGTAGAAAAATGAAGGTCTGTGGAAATTCCTTTGAGCTTTTCTTTGTCCACTGGCTGAATAAGTCTGAAGCTATGAGATGGCAATGCAAATCTTTTCTATAATACCTGTTTTTTGACATTATGTTCTCTTTATTTTCCAATGTAGAAGGCCAGTCATTGATGTCATAGGAACACTTAAAAAAAATTCCAAATAAGTCTTCTGTTTTACACAAATGTTTGGTGGTATATTATAAAGAGGGCACTTCATTTTGCAACAGTTTTGCAGATTCCTTTTTCACCATGCTGTGTAAGCATGTAAGTAAAATAAATTAATGATTTAATAGTATTGAGTTGATGAAGTACAGTAATAAAGATGCCAGGTATAAAAATGATTCAGTCTTAAGCCTCTCCATGCTATAATCCCAGACAGAAATAATCACAGCCACAGTAAGAGTATACCAAATGCATTCTCAAGTACGCGAAAACTTTGCCAAATTTTTCAAGGAATTATGAAGTGAACCAGATGAAGTAAGCTCAGCCATAAAGCATCAGCAAGACATCTATTAGTGGCAAGTGAGTTCCCTTTTCTAGACATGTGTCATTTCAATGAGTAAACCGGGGACTACAAAAAAAATGCAAATGGTTAAGACTTAGCATTAAGAGTACTGCTTCCAAAATACTCTTTTTAAATTTAAAAACAGAAAGATAAAAATACAGAATTCTTAAGAGCCTGAAACAGATTTTTTTCTGCCAGTCCTGGGCTTGAGCTCAGGGCTTGAGCACTGTCCTTGGGCTTTGTCAAGGCTAGCGCTCTACCACTTGAGCCTCAGCATCACTTCTGTGTTTTTTCTACATATGTGATACCGAGGAACCAAACCCAGGTCTTCATGCATGCTAGGCAAGCAGCTACCACTAGGCCAAACTCCCAGCCCCATGAGATCTTTTTTTAAAATGACAGTTACTTAGCAGGAATAGTAGAAAGAACTAAAGTCATTCAATATGCAGTAAATAAATAATTTGACAAATATTTACTGAATTGCTACTATTTGTTTACATACTTGAGAAGAAAAGACACAGTTAACATAATAAATCACATAGAATACAAGACTAGATTGTGTGATATAAAGGAGAAATCAAGTAAGAGTTAAGTTTTGATTTTGTTGAAGAGGGGCTAAAACAGTTATAGAAAGCTTCACCTAGAAAGTAATGTGTGACACAACTTGAACTTACCAGGGCATTGTCACAGGGATAATGGAAGTACTGTAAAGAACAGCCAGGGAAGAGTGAGTGTGGATATAGTCCTGAGCAGAATGACAAGGGGACTCACAACAACCCTAAGATCAAAATATGTGTATGTGGGGTGTGAGTAGACCTGCATTCAAGTCACAACTGGAGGGCATCTTGGAAAGCGCTTCAATTTTATGTGACCACAACAACGTTGTTGGAGTCACACTTTCATACTGAAAACAGACTAGAGGTGAAGAAAGCTAGCTTTGTAAGGAGATATGACAATATTATAAAAAGGGGGCAGGAAATAGGATGACTCCTGTAGAAATGTGCTACCCAGAAAACTCCATGATTTATTACCTATACTTCCTCAGCCAGACTGTCTCATATCAATGTGCATATAAAATATTGTGGATTTGAGAAAGAGAAAGATATTGTGAAAATCTAAAAATTCTGCTCTTTCCTTTTGAATTAGCTCCATCGACGAATCAATTTCTTTTTTTCAAATATTTCCTTTCTCCTCTGAATCTGGTCATAATGCTATTTACTTCCTCTAACCTGAACAGTAATCTCCTACCTCTAAATACATGCCAATTTCTATGGAGTTGTATGCTGTTCTCAAACGTTTGCTTTCACCACCCAATATAATTGCCTAAGTCATGTGTCCACAAGTCTGTCAGTCACTCTGGCCTGAAACCAGAAACCTCTCTGATTCATAGCTATTTTATCTCATCTCTCTTGGCAATCTTTGAAAGGTTTTAATGATTCGTGCAAAACATCTCTTGTATGAGTTATGTGTTCTCTTTCCTAAATCTATCACTTTTAATAGATGACACTTCCTCCCTACACATGTAGACCAGGTTCCACCCATCCAACACTTCTTTCTACATTCCATTTCATTGGCATGCAACACAGCATTTCAATGGTCTACAAATGTGTATGCTAGCATCTAAAGAAAAGGGATCATTAAGTCTGGAAGTACTGTTCAAAAGAGTAAATGAAAAGTCAATAACTTTAGCAGTCAGAACATTGACTTTATATCTAATAACAATGTAATGATTTGAAAGGTTGAAAATCCAAGAAAAATAAATAAAACATTTTTCTTCAACAAATGTATGTCTATATGTCCATAGCCATGTTGACAAAGTTGTTTAGGGTGAAGACATTCCTTGTCAGTGACATGTTGATTGGAGGTCAAATAAGTGCAACCTTTTTGAAAAGCAATCTTGTCAGCAATCTTATTTAGAGCTTGTAAAAGATCCCATTAGCAATGTAATTAAAGTTTTGTTCATTTTGTTAAGGAAGGATGAGTAATGCATTTACAAAAAGTATTTTGAAAGAATTAGTTATTAAATAGGTAAGGAAAAATTAAAGATTCAACAATTCAGCTTTTTTTACGTAATTTAATATACCAAGTTATTGACTTCTTTATAAATATGAAACTTGTAGTTTCACATGTAGTTCTTTGATACTAAAAAGCACACCAAGCAGTTAGTAATCATTGCAAAACTTTATAAAGCATAAAATCATAAATGTAATGTATTGGATTCCTATTGTTGATGCTACAACATGTTACACATTTAATCCTTTAAGCAACACTAATTTATAACCTATTGTCTGTGGCTCAAAAGACTGAAAAGAGGCTCACTGAGTGAAGATCAGGGTGATCTTCATGAGAATCATGTTCCTCTGGAAGATCTAAAGAAAATGGTGCTTTGCCCTTTTTTCCTTCTTGAAAATGCTTACAAACTGATTTATTGCTCCTTGCATATACAAAGGAAACAATGGTTGATACAAACCTTATCATATTTTACCACTCTTGATACTGAGTCTTCTTTCTGGTACTAAGGTAGTCCAGGGTAAGTGTAGTTCAACTGATTAGCAAACAATATCACCTCATCCTTAATTTCTCCTTGCTATGAAACATGAAATTTGGCAGTACATAATCTAACAGATTACCAAGATTCACGGACTATGACATGGATGTACTTAGGATATAATACGTCACATATTACAATATGTTTTAAGTATTTAGAACCTATAATTACTTGAATGTTTATGAGATGATTGAAGGAAAGCTACAAAATAACTATAACCAAATCAAAGGTTATTTCAGTCTCAAAAACAAGTACTATTTTTTTTCTTATCATCTCGTGAACTTTTTCATTCTATGTAATGAGGCATAAATTAGAAAAAAAAGCATAGGGAAGAAATATCTCTATTGATTTTAATTTTTTTCTACTACGTGCTTGGTTTTCAAAGCAAATTTTCTCAGTCATTTGAATAACCTGGAAATGATCTTTCTCTTCCTCTCCCTCCTTTTCCCATTCTCTCCCCTCCCTGATCCCTTCACCCTTGAGTATGTGTTTGCAATTGTAATCTCCTCTTGATAGATTAATATAACATGGACTGATAACAATCAATGCTCATCTCTGGACCTCACAGTTGCCAAGTCAGAGGTATGGTGCTAGTTTCTGAGATTGCTGATGTGATTTTACAGCCATGCCATTTAGTTATGCGCTGAGATATTCATGATGTAGCTTGAAGTAACCACTAAATTCTTAAGGTCCTCACTTTCGTCTACTGTTAATTTTTTCTATACTTTTCTTTCTTTCTCTTTATTCCATCTCTTAATTGCATCTTTATATTTCCTCCCATCTATTTACCCCTCCTTATTTCTGAACACACAGCTTTTTAATGTCCATCTTGCCAATTTCAGTTGCCTAGGCTTCCTTCCAGCTCTGCCTTTGGCCTCTACCACTGCACTGATGGCTGACAGGTAACCAATAACTTTCAGGTAGCTAAATCAAGTGGACTGGTTTTAATCTTCAACATACTTAGCCTCTTAATTGTGTCAAGAAGGAAGACTGTCTACCTGCAGTAATACAGCAGCAACTAGACACAAATGACTCTATGAAGATAAAACATGCCTGCTGAAACAGAAACTGTTTTAACTGTAGTTAAATTTAGTTTAATTATATTATATTACTTGAGGTACAATATCAGACATTATAGTTCTATGATAGCCCATTAAAAGGAAGTTTTGAAATGTTAACAAGCCCAAGCATCATCTTACTAGATTGTAAAGACCATCAGTTAAAGAGTTCTTATTCATTTAAATAATTAATTAGCCAAGAGCCTAGTAAAATGATAACGATCTTACTTTTAGAGATTGAAAGTGTTAGGAAAGGTAATTGATTTTCTTCTTCATCACTCTAAGCATTGGGTACAGACTTGTAGCCACCATTCCTACAACTCAAAATCAAAAAGTTGGTTGACTTTATTTTCAAAATTTATATACTATCTATTTTTCTGTTTCCAATATTTAAGATGTTAAAGTTCAGATCTAGGAATGAAGATCTTTCCCTACAAATGAATTCCAGGGTAGAAATCATTATGATACATAATAGACCATAGAATTAATGTTCTTAATAATTTTGTGTGGTATTTTCAGGGCTTGAACTCAGGGACTGTGCCTGGAGTTTTTGCTTAAGTCTAGCTTTCTACCACTCAAGCTATAGCTCCATTTCTGGATTTTAGTGATCAACTCTGAGGTAAATGTTTCAGGGACTTTCTGGCTGGGCTGGTTTGATTCTCAAACCCAAAATCCTCTGATCTCAACTTTCTGAGTAGGTAGGAATACAGGCATGATCCACCCGCCCAATGCCCTTATTTTAGATATTTCCATGATACAGGTAAGCTAGTAGTATAAATTATAAATCTTCAGTTATTCTAATGAAAACTTACAAAAGTACAATCCTGAAATAGTCTAAAAATCTTTCATGTTTCAATTTTCTGTTTTCATAATTTACACGCCTACTGCATTACTTCTTACTTAACAGTTATCCTATTTTGCAAACAAAATGTACTACTGTTTACGTGCAAAGTGTTCTTATTCAATGAGAGTTACTTTTTGGTTCCCAGTATTTGTCTTGAATCCTCTCATTTAAGTTTTATACAATTTTACCAATCTCTGTGTATCATTCACTGTTTCTGTGATAAAGAAATTAAGCCTGAGATAGGCACTGTGAAGTATGACGTTGAAACCCAGCTATAACCCGTGGAAAAACATGAGACCCTAAATTCAGTACTACCAAAATAAAAAAGTTCATTCTTGATTCAAGCAACATTTACTTTATTATTTAGCCATAAATTCATATTGTAATAGAATTCATATGCAAAACTATGGAATACATATGTATATAATCACATGAAGCAATCTTAAAAATTTGATCTGATTAGAAATAATAGGTAACTCAATAGTTAATATCATTTGTTAAAATTAAAAACTATGTTCAAAAAAGCATCAAGAAACATTTAGCAGTGATGCAGAATGGAGAAGGAGAATTGTGTGCATGTGTAAAACAAGTAATAAGACACAAGATGAGACTGGTTTGTGCCTGTTATAAATATAATATGACCTGAAAAGAGAGATTCTAATGTTTTTAAATGTAAGTTCCAAACTTCTTTGTGTATATTTCTGGTTGAAAACACAAGTCATCCCAATTTGAGATTTTCACAACATCTTTCTTATTATTCCCAAATGTCCTCACATTTCAGTAGGGAATGGACAGAGCCATGTTTGTTTTAGAGTTATCCACTATGACTTTGTTTTCAGCAATATCAAAATTTCATTACTTTTTCAGTATATTTATTAGTCCTTTTTGACAAAAATATATCTGAATCATTTTGTTCTAGACATATGAGCCAGAAACTGCACTAACGTTCTTTAATGAGTGTACAATATTTCTGATGGTTATGAAGTAGGAAGTAGCTGGTCTCCCAAAGTATGATTATTTACAATAGAAGCTTATCATGGCTAGTCTTGAATTTAATCCTTATGTCTAAAACAAGAAATTGTTGGCTGTGGTACATGCAGATTGTTTTAATTATGTACACTCAACCCATCATTCCAGGAACAAGTAGTAAACAAAAATTAAACTATAGTACTGAAAAGCAGAAGCTGATAGTAGAACAATACAATATGCCAGATATTTTGACTGCATTAAAATATTTGTCAGTGTGTTTCTCTAGATTTTATTTTCTTTGGTGTGTATATGAATATGTATTTCTCACCAAAATTACTTGCATAAGAGAACACTTAAAATGTTGTATCCAGTTCTCAAAACAACCCCAAATTCTTTTCCTTTGTTGTTATTGACTGACTAAATCTGGTTCTAATACTTAGTGGAATTTCCAAACATGACCCTAGGGCAAGAGAGAAAGCAAACATCAACGTTTTTCCCAAGGTATTAAATCTATCAGAAGGAAGTTCTTGTATTTCCTTAAACACACACATTGCAAAATGAATCAAAATATGATGTCATGCTTTACTGAAGTATTTATTTTCATTACAATTCACACAGTACTTCAAGGTCAAAATGACACTGGTCTTACTAGAAAATATGGGATTTGAGTTACAGCAATCATTCTTCACAGTGACAAAAACAAACCATGAATTTTCATGGAGTGGGGACACAATTCGAGGCTCTCAATGGTCTCAAAATTCAAGTGTACATGACAATCAATATATCTTCGTCAAAAGCTTCATTGGGAAGGAAAAAGTTATCTTTTGCACTTATGTTGAAACAAAAATGCAAAGACTAGTAGGGCCTATTCTTTTTTCTTTAAAAGTTGTGAAAGCCTTTTTATTTTTTTCCAGTAGTATGATTCCCTGACATTCTACTAAATTTCCCTTCACATCTTCTATACACCCACCCACCATAGGACAGAAGAGGAACAAGTAGAGAAGAGAATGATGAGAGTGATGCAGGGGAAGACAGCCGGGTGTTGAACATCACAAGATCAGAGGTAGCCCAGAAGCAGAACCTAGAAAAATCCTTTCACAGCATGCAATATAGAACAAAAATCCCCAGAAAACTCAAATACTACCATTATTATGTTTCAAAACAAGAAAGCTAAGAAAGGTGACAAAGGGACTCAAGAAAGGAGAATATATACTTTCAGTCACCTGTGTGTCATGTGAAAAGTTTTCATCAGAACCCTTTAATTCTTTCTTTGATGTGAAAGCCCAATCAAGACAACAATATGTCCTTGAACCAAAATGAAATTCCCATCATAGACTATCACTCTGGGTGATAAACAAAGCCTTTAAAGACAAAAAAAAATGCTCTGTAGGTGGCCTTCACTCACTCCAAAAAGCTTTTGATTAAAATAAAAAAAATGTATGTAGGAGCAAAGTTGAATGAAGTCCTATATAAAAAGTTGTATTTCATTTGAAAGAAATAAACATGAAAATGAGACCCCCTTTAATACCTCTACAAGGGTAGGCAAATGGATCGAAACAGATAGGGAGGGAAAAAGAGAAACAACTCCTTTCAAATATTTCAACATTTTTTTCTTGAACTTTTGGGCTTCTCCTAAATAATTACTATCTGTAGTACACTCCAATTTGCACATACTACAAATACTACAAACATCTGTTCACTGGGCTTAGATTAAGAAAGCTGAGAAGCAAATTTGAGTTGAAGGAGGCTGTGACTTTTGATCGAATGGCAATCTATTTTGAAATGGCTTTTGCAGATGGAAAGATGCATACCAGAGCAAATACAGTAAAAGGAATTATGAAACAGGTGAGAATTGGAAGAACAATGAAAGCAGGAACTTGAGGCTGAATTTCACCATGAAGAAAAGAAGTTCTAATGGAAAGGAATTTCTTTTGGCCCATATAACTACAGACAGCTGTAATAAAAATGGAATTTCTTGCTGCCAAGTAAGAATGGAAAGATGGAAACATTAGTTCTTGGGCAAGGCACAAAGCAAAACAAGCATAATTGTAAATTTAATCACCTATGGGAGTATGATTGTGTTTATTCAGTGTATCATAAAGTTTTCTGCTGCCATTTCTTACATAGAAAGGTCATAGGCACAATCATTGTAGCAGAAATGCTTTTCATAGTTTGGAGCTGAAATTTCTTGGTGATAGAAATTCAGAATAGAAGGTACTATTTGTAAACTACCATTTAATTTCTCAAAGATTACCCCAGGTTACTTCATGGGACCAGAGAATGCTGTTAAAACGTTATCTCCTATTTTCTTAAATCACGTCTTAAATTTGGTGACATTTGGTTGAATGTGGTTAGCTGTTTTTCTACAAAAATGGAAATTAATATGAGTTAAACCCGAATCAGTATTTTTAACCTGTCATAATGTTCTCCTGGGAGAATTTTTTATTTGTATAGCAAGAAACTGCTCTAGAAGTCACAGCAGTGGAAGTAATACAGTTTGTCTTCAAAATATTTCTGTTCAAAATTACAAAAACAAGTCATTCATATGGAAATGGGTGAAGGCAAAGACAGAATTTAAAATCAATTTTAAAACCACCTTCTTAATTATCATCATGCACTGAAATAAAACTGAGTATAAAAACCACAAAGCAAACTCAGATTCTTTGACCAGATTTGTTGTATTCAAATCATACACAAGCAGAAGTTAGCAACTCTTAACTTTTCTTAATAATATGGCAAGAATCATTTAAATCAGTATACATTTAAAAAATCTACTGAAAAAGCCAGTTTTCTATTTTTTTCTTATGAAATCATTATTTTAAAAGTTACAACTTCTTTGCCGGGAGTTTGGCCTAGTGGTAGAGTGCTTGCCTAGCATGCACGTAGACCCGGGTTTGATTTCTTGGTACTACATTCATGGAAGTGGTGCTATAGCTCAAATTGTAGAGCTCTAGCCTTGAGAAAGCCAAAGGACAGTGCTCAGGCTCTGAATACAAGGCCTAGAACAGGCAAGAAAGAAAAAAAAAACAGTTACAACTTCTTATAGCCACAGGGAAAAAAAAATTAATTACCAGCAGGTGTTTTCAGAGTTAAATTTAATAACTTTCCTTGTTAAGAATGGTGCTACAGGTTAGGAGAAAACACCAAAAAAGCTATAAATAAGATTAATATGTATCTATGATATACGAACTGTCAGCCTAATTTTAATTATCTTCTAAAATCTAGGTGCCAGTGATTGCATATAGAGATTCCCTTCTTGAATACTCATTTGTTAAACACGTCATTTGAAATATGATGTGAAATACTTTAATAAAAAAAGAATAGTGGTACAGGTTAGGAGAAAACACCAAAAAAGCTATTACTAAATAAAATTCTGTAATTATTTGTATCCATAAAAAAGCTATGTATTTAGGCAATTTTAACTGTATTCAGGATAACTGATTTCTGATAACTGATAACTGATTTTAAATAGAAGAGAATGTTATTCAAAATGAACCATCAATTTAGAAATTAATATGAAAATACCTGGACTTTAAACAGTTTTAATAGTGATTTTCCTTATATAAAATACAGAAATTTGGGCAATATTGCTTATGGATCTATTTTTAAAAGTCACTGAAATTATCCTACTCTCATCAACCATAGACAAATACTATTAAGTACCAGTATATTTTCCCAAGAAAAAAAAAGTAGTGCAAAAGTTAAAAAGATAGAGAGATACTGGCTTAAAAAATCAATAAATTATTAAGTGAAACATACTGCTTATCTTTTATTTTTTTCATTTTATTACTAAGGTAATGTATAGAGGGGCTACAATTACATTTGCCAGATAGTTGGTGCATTACTTCTCACACATTAATACCCGTTCTTATGTTTTTGTCCCAATTTTCCTCCCCCAACTCTCTCCCAGTCATCTTGTTTTCTCCCTTCCTTTTCCTATTTGAAATAAATAAATAAATGTATATGAAATATACCAGGTAACAAAGTCAGATACAGTAACAATATGAGATTAACCAAAGGGCAAAAAAAGAAGAGAAATAACATAGTAAATTAAAAACAACAAGCACTCAAGATAAAGCTTTTAGTAAAATATTCCGGGCTTCAATTTTTTCTTAAAATTGTTTTTGTATTTTCAGTTGTAATTATTTAACTTTTTGTTAATTATCATGGGCTACTCCTTTGATTAATGATTTCTTCTATGTGCTTTTAAAAAATTTGTTCATTTTTGAATTGTAATGTATAGAGGGGTTACAACTGCATTCGTCAGATAGTAGATGCATTACTTCTTACACATTGATACCCCTTCACATGTTTTTGTCCCTGAAATGCTCTTTTACTTATATGTTCATTTCACGCTCTTAAAAAAAATTATTGAGAGCCAGGTGCAGTGGCTCACACCTGTAATCTTAACTGAGATCTGAGGATCACGGTTCAAAGCCAACCCTGTCACTAAAAATCATGAGACTCTTATCGCCAATTAACCACTACAAAACCAGAAGTGGTGCTGTGGCTCAAGGGGTGGGGTAGTAGCCTTGAGCTGAAGAGCTCAGGGACAATGCCCAGGCCCAGAGTTCAAGCCTTAGGACAAAAACCAAAAAAACATGGAGAACCCTTCCTCTCTGAGAACCCCTCCCCACAGTTTAAGAAGGAAAGTTTCATTGGTTTCTATCTTTGCATATACAGTCTGCCTGAGACATCAATATAAACTGCTTCTGTATTCAGTTTATTGTAATACAGTGTTTGGGTTAGAATATAGGAAGGAACGCAGATACATGTGGTTACACTGATAGAAAAAAAGAGATGATTCAAATAGCCTTTTCAAATAATTGTGAATATTTTCCACAGATATGCTAGATACCAGGAAATATTGTTTTCCAGCTCTCTGTTTTAATTGTGTTTTCCTTTTTCCTTTCTTTTCTTTTTTTTCTGTACTGAAACTTGGAATACCTCTTGAACACGATGCTCTAGTCCTAGTTATCTTTTAGATAAAATGTGGCAATGCTTGCCCAGGCCAGCCTGTGCTTGAGATCTTCCTCCTTACACCTCCCTAGTTGCTTAATAGACATGGATCATATGCCTGGGCTTTTCTTTGAAATAGGATCTCACTAGTCAGACTTGAACCATGATTCTTCTCTCTACTAACTAAGTTGTTGGGATTTACAGATGTATACAATGAATGGATTCAGCCTTGCATTTTTCCTTAATGACTAATTGCAGCTAGGTATTTGAAAGTAAAAAAAAAAATTGTATCATTTTATTAATATACCCTGACCTAACTTACCTTACATTTTGAATGATCTTTTATCATTATGCCATTTTTAACATTGTTCAGTACATACTGGCAAGCATGTTTCTAGAATGGAGATCTGAGGCAGTAGAGTGTATCCTTCACAAGCACAACACTCTTAAATTCAAATTTCAGTACCACCAAAAAATAACTACAAAAAAATCTTTGTTCTTAAAGCAACACAGAATTTTTAAAGGTTTAAGCAAAGGTTTATACATTTGATTATAAACTATTTCCTAGATTGCATTAATTGCTATCATTGCTGACTGTATTTTGAAAGAGATTTTGAGTAATGGATGTAAGTTTTCAGACTTGTTTCACTTGGAAACTCAATATTTATTATTTTTTGAAGAGACAGATCAAATTATGACCATTTATAAGATGTCTGCCAAATATCCAAGTCTGAATACTCATAATAATTTGTCTATTAGTAATTGAAACAAAAGCCATATAACAAATGATTGTTGTCC
Source organism: Megascapheus bottae (assembly GCF_031878675.1). Lineage (NCBI taxonomy): Eukaryota > Metazoa > Chordata > Mammalia > Rodentia > Geomyidae > Megascapheus > Megascapheus bottae. The sequence continues at coordinate 58,443,271 of NC_143513.1, read as the reverse complement.
TTAATGTACTATGTTGTCTCCCATCTCCTTTGCTGTCCTTTGGGTATCTCATATTGTTACAGTATCTCACTTTGTTATCTGATATATTGAATTTATTTGTATTTGGTTATTTGAAATTTGATAGGGAAGGGGGGAAACCAAGACGGGTGGGGGGGGGTGGGGGGAGGGTAATGGGTACCAAGACATGTGAAAGGGTATCAATGTATGTGAATTAATGCACCTTCTATCTGACCAATATCATGTAACCCTTTTATTAATTACAATAAAAAATTTTAAAAAATTAGTATGAGATATCAACTCAAATGCTGTATCTTGTCAAAAATCTCAGGTAGAAACAGTCATTATCACAACAGACATTATCTTCCAAGGGTATTATTTGTATCTACATGCATATTTCAAAAATGGATCATGAAAAGACTTTATTTTTCCATAGCGTACAGATTATATAAAGGGTGTATTTTTTATGTTTATCCAATTATTTTTTCTACCTAAAAATTTAAAAATACACATATTTCTTATTTTAACTCACATAACAAGGTAAGTGACAATCTAAGCTGAAAGAAAACAACATTAAAAAGAAAGTCCTTCAAGATCTGATTGCATTGCCCTTCACTAATTATATCTAACAATTTATTCAAACTTTGAAACCTTTGTAACTATAATTTATAAATAACAATGGTAAATTAAAGGCTATGCCAACGGATTTTGAGTTACTGTATTTCTTAAAAGCAAATGGTTTTCTTTATATGTTCTCAGAATTCCCGATGACATAAAAACATTTATTAAATTACAAACTATATGAAAATGTTATTTATTTATTTTTAATCAACCGAAGGTTATGATTGACCTGAAATAAGGATGTCCAATTTTCAATACTGAAAGAACTGGCATGCTTAAACTTGTCTTCTGCTCTTCCCTATCTCTCCTGCCCCCAGTGCACAGCTCCCAGAAATCTGAGTCTGGATTCTGGATAACTATGACTTAGCAGACCTGACAATAATATTTGATATATGGCAAGGATCTAATTGTTTTGAAGTTACCAAGTTATTAGGGCATGAAAGAGAGTTCTGAGATTGGAAATACAATCAATACTTTCATAAAAGCAATAAATTTGGTGCCTAAATAGCAGCAAAGAACACCATTGATTTAATACCAGTCCCAAATTCTGAAGTTTAAGTATCAGTATATTGTCTTGTGAAAGACTTACATGTTATGCATTTTAACAGTTATGTTTAGATTTATTCTTTATTATGACACATTTATTTCTAGTCAAGGTAGCTTTTAATATTCAATGTTTGATATCCTTCTCTGATCCAAACAACCAGTTTGGAAGGGGGAGAAGGAGAAAGAAGAAGAGAAAAAGGAGAAAATAAAGGGAGGAAAAAGAGTTGATGTCAAAGAAGTTTAAAGACTGAGGAGACTGAAACAAATACACACAAATTGGTTGTGAAGATGAAGTTCTGTGAAGGTTCTGCCTTCAAGATGGTGGTCATAGTAACAGAAAATTCAATTATTGTGATAGAATGAAGAGTTGGGACTTTACCTGAATGAAACTTAGTTCCCTAAAACATCTCTGCATTCTGCTCTTGATTTTTGGAAGGAGGATGGAAAGATCTACTTTGTCACTTGGGTCTATGGTTGACATGATGAAAGACATATGGACAGGCAGAAGGAGGGACACTCATGCTCACAAACACACCCAAACACAACCCAAGTTACTGGCTTTCTCCCACTGCAAGTCTTACTGGAATATTTATATATTAAGTACCCTAGATCACAGGCCACATTTGCTTACTTTCAAACACAATAAACACCTTTGCTTCCTTTAGGGAAAAAGTAATCCACCCTTAGTTTCTGCCAATAAAAAAAGAGTTGAGTTCCTTAAATGGGCAACTTGATATTTTGTATATGTAAGCATCGTGTGGTACCTTTTGGGGTACCCTATGGGAATCACAACTCAGAGAAATGGCAAGAATGCTGATATTTTGCTATTCAAGTTAGCAACTAAGCTTTGTCTCTGAGCAGCTTCAGTCCTCTGCCAACATCTATGAAATCTTGGAAGGTTTACCTTTAATTTTCAGAGTCAAACCCCACACTCTTTCCAGTTATTAACTTTATTGATGCTGCGAAGGAAACACATCTCAAAACTATGTATGTATTTTTGCATTCACTTATGTATGCATGAGTAGCACATATGTATATTAATACATACACATACATAAGAATATATGCACAATATAAACCAATTTTAAACACAACATATACAAAAAGAATATTAATATCTAAAGAAGGCTATCTAAATGTATACTAAACATTTAGACATGATTATCTATTGGAAAGGAAAAATGATTAGACATTTGGATTAGGATTAGAGGAACAACTAGAGAAGAGTTCAAGCAATTGAATCTTGAGTCCTTTCAGCCTCAGGTGGTAGAGGCTAAACTCCTTGCCAACTAGATTTCCATACAAATAAAACCATATTTGCCAAAAGTAATCTTTTTCCCGAAGTTCCCATAGTTCAATGATTCTAAGATTATTAATAGTAGCCGGGCATGGTGGTTCATACCTGTAATCTTAGCTATTCAGAAGGCTGAGATCTGAGGATCACTGTTCAAAGCTAGCCTAGGCACTAAAATTCCATTTAACCATCAGAAAACCAAAAGTATTGCTGAGGCTCAAGTGGTAGAACACTAGCCTTGAGCTGAAGAGCTCAGCAGCAGCACCCAGGCCCAAAGTTCAAGTCCCACAAAGGAAGAAAAAAAAAAAGATCTTTCATAGTAAATGCACCTAGATCTGTGGATTTATAGAATGAATCCTTGAAAATATGTAATAAATTATAATTCAAGTGTAGTAAGACAGAGAACTTTCACAATTTTTAGGATTCGGACTTTGTAAAGTAATCCTCTGTGGCCTGATTTGACGATCACAAATACGATTCTGGGTCAGAGATAAGGGATATCATACAGAAGGAAAGACCAGGAAAACTACCTTGGAATTCCAGAAACCTTTGTACTTCTTCATTGTGGGAATCCTTAAAACTAGTTGTACAGCTTGATATTGAGTATGATGCATGATCATTGTGAGTCACTTTGACAATCTACTGTTTTCTTTTATAATGCTCTATTTTCACCTTCTTTATTCAGTCAGTGTACTTTGACTATTCTGACAGCACCCTAAAAATTCAGTAAACTCTTTTTTTTACCCCTGCTATTTTTTTGCTTAATTAAGACCATATGTGTGTGTGTGTGTGTGTGTGTGTGTGTGTGTGTGTGTGTGTGTGTTTGCAGTTTTGGGACTTGAATTCTGGGTCTGGGCATTGTCCCTGAGTTCTTCAGCTCAAGGCTACCACCCTATCCCTTGAGCCACAGCACCACTTCCTGTTTTCTGGTAGTGAATTGGAGATAAGAGTCTCATGTACTTTAGTGTGTGAGGGCTAACTTTGAACTGTGATCCTCAGTGTTGGCCTTCTAAGTAGCTAGGATTACAGGTGTGAACCACCACGCCTGGCTTTTATAAGGTTTTTTTGGGGGGAGGGGGGTTGTATTTCAGTGTTTCTTTATAGACATTTACTCTCTTTATGAAAATGCTTCACTTAATAAGCATTTACTTATCCTAGATAATTTTCAAATGTCTCCTAGGGTTTTACACATACAACAAACACATCAAGCAATGTGTTGTTATCTCTGTTTTACCTGTTTATGGAGGAGGACAACAGAAGGGGTTGCTTAGGGAAAACAGTGATGGAGTTACAGAGCCCTCTATAATTTTTTAAGCTTCTGAAGATTGAGCCCTTGCTGCTTTATAAGTCTTATCTTCTGAATATTAAATATTGATTTCCCCCAAATACTTCCAACTCTTAATGCTCCAAATTTTTATTTCATCATTTCTGATTCAAGAGCCTTTTTGAGAATTTGATGAAAACTATAGACTTATTTCCCCGAAAACTCCAAGTAGAAAAAAAAAAACACAAACATATAAAACACATATAGTTCCTACTGATTCTCACTGGCATCTAGACATGTCAGAAGTTAGTGATATACACATGTTAGTTTGTGATCTGGTTAAATCTAACAGCTTCAACTAGCAGCTGCATATGATCGCTCCTTAGGGAAAACCGATCTGATGCTGATTCACAAATTTAGTTTGAAATCTCTATGATCATCTGTGAACAAGGTCCACAGTTCCATGGGGCCTTCTGTGAATTGCATGCTGACCAAAATTAGCAGTGAGCAGCCACTCACTAAATTTCCACATCACTGTGAGAACTAGGGTGAAGAAATTCATAAAGCTTCACCTAGTTTCTTTCAGGCAAACATTTCTAAGAAGCATCTGGTAGTCCTCCTTCTCGGACCTGGTGGAACTGATGAAAAGAGGCCTGATTGTCCACATGCTTTCCTCTTTGGCTATCTCTTTCTCCCTGCTCACTTGAGTTTTGTTTTTAGAATTGCCTCCGAAGTGACCTGCATATAAGTTCTTGCTTCAGAATCTTTGTGAGGTCAACACTACCTAAGCTAAAACAATTCCAAATTTCAGATTTGCTTTCCAATCCTAACCTTATTTTGCCTGCTTGAGATTGCTTGCTTATCAAATCATCCTGCCTACAAATTGTAACTTCCATATTTTATGGCACCTTTGTTCTTAACACATTGCATTTATCTTGTACTCCTTATGCTAGCTAAGAGCGTTATGAAGATCATTTTCTTTCACGTCACTTATCTTTCCACTTTTTTTTTTTGCTTTCACATCTTATTACAACGTCTCATCAGTGTGAATTAAAAAAAATCTCAACATCTTTTTTAACCTTAACCTCTTTTTACTAACTCCATTTCAATAGCCTTGATGGTTTGGGTATCTTTGTAGCCTTCATAGCCTTTGTAATCTTGGTGGCCTCTGTAGCCTTTGAGGCACTGATGGCATTAGTGGCTTCAGTGTCTGTAGGTTCTAGACAATTGTTTATTTTTATGCAGTAGTATTCTTATTTGCCCTCATTTTCTCTTTTCTCTCCCCACTTCTCTACCCTATTTGTGTAAATTACATTTGTGAAGCACAAATCTGAAACTGCCACTTCCTGCTTTAAATTATTACACATGTAGTTTAAGAAAGCCATACTTGGTACACTAAAAAAACAAAAACAGGAAACAAAAGTTTTGCACAATTGAGGAAGAGATTTCCCATCCATCTTGCATCCTGTCCTTCTGCATAGGTTGATTTTCAGCTGCACTGAGTGTACTGGGATGCTAGAATGCACTAAATGCTTCACCAGGGCAAGGGCTAGTTCTTTTGCCTACATGCTCATTCTCCATCTCTCTTGACTGTCCTAAAACATCCTTGAGTACATGGCTCTCATGACATTTCCATCCTGACTCTTGTTTTTTACAAGGCTCAATTTTCTTAAGACTTAAAAAATGTTCACTTTTATTTTTCTCAGTGGTTTTATGATGGCTTTTAATGACTTGCTCATGTCATTGATTTCCTCAGTCTACTATGTGCTCCATAAATGCAATAGCCAATTCTTATTTATCTTGCCTTCCCAGTTCTAGAAGGAAGTGGCTACTTAAAAAAAATGTGATCTTGAATCAAAACAGGAAAAGGGGATAATGGAGTGAAGAGGGATCATCTTTGTACATAGATAATAATAGAAAACGAAAAAAAAAACAACAGAAGTAAAGAGAGTTGAATAAAAACTGGGGACTAACACAAAAAGTAAATGCAGACATTATAAGGAAAAAAATGCTCTTGGATAGAGTTCAAAGACAAGGCTAATGGAGATGATGCAGACAGACATTCAATTTCAGAGATGCTCTAGAACTAAAACAGAAAATGTTCCAGAAGGGATTAGTGCTAAGTTTTCCAAAGGGCTGTTACTATTAAACTGCTAAATTTTCAAGATTAATTTAGCTCAACATTTCAAATTATTCTTTAGAAATTATTGTTCACATAAAGGTAAAATGTACACAGTAATGTTAAGTGACTTAATGCCTATTTTTAAAATAACTATTAACTCCTTTTGGGAGTGCCTGGTCCGAGGATGGTCACTCATGAATAATGTCGGCCATCAGCTTTTGAGTTTCTCATATTTTACTTGATTGGGAAGCCAGAGATGGAGCCTCATGAGGAGTAGAATTAGGCTGCCAGAAAAAAAAAATCTTGGAAACTTTCACAAATAAAAAGCTCAACATTCTTTATTACACAAGGAACTTCAGAGGAAATTGTCTTGATTTATAGTGCTAATACCTTTGGCTAGATGACAGTAGACAAATAGAAAAGATGTGAAACGCTTTCCTATTTTAATATAGAAGATATGTTAGAGAGATGCTACACGTATTATGATTTCCCGATTCTCTGAATTCATAGGCAAAGAATTTCTCTCATAGTTCTAATAAAAACATTTCCTCTACATGTGTGGTGTTCTGCTATTCTGCAGTGATATAATAGTCTGAGATGTCACATTTAATGTTCAGTGAATCCTTTTAATTGACACACTGTCAGTGATCACTACAAATATGTGCTCAGTACCATATAATTATATTTACCTTACTCTGCCATATTTTCTATTTCCTGGGTTATTTTGTCACATATTTCTCCTCTTGAAATTCTGATTTTGTTGATATAAGTGGTTATAATAAAGAAAAATTATCTATCTACCTATATGTATATATACATATATAACACATATGTCAGAGCTCCAGTGGTGCAATTGTTTAGTGCGGTACTTATAACACATATGTATACACACACATATATAGCTTACCAGAATAATAGAAAATTGCATTTTTAGTTGAGTTGAAAGCAACTGGCAGACACATAATGTATACTTGAAAAATTATACAAATTTAATATTTTGAGTAGGAGAATGTTGCTGACATGTTGCAAATATAAATAATTACATGGCAGCTAACACCTGGAATTCCAGCTACTTAGCTGGCCAAGATGGGAAAGATCATGTTTTCAGGCCAACCTGGACAAAATGGTAAGTGAGACATTCATCTCAAAATAAAATGAGCAAAGTGATATGTCCTGTCATCCCAATTACAAAGGCAAAGTTGCAGAACAGGCCTTGGCAATCCAAAATTCCTTATCCTACCTGAAAAATACTTAAATCTTCAAGATCCAGTGGCTCATGTATGTAATCCCAGATACACAGAAGGCTGAAATCTAAGAATCTCCATTTGAAAACAGCCTAGGTAGAAAAGTTTCCTAGATTACACTTTCAATAGAAATCAACAAAAAGCTAGGGTAGAGAGTGGCTCAAATTGTAAAATGCCAGAATGTCAGCTATGCCAAAGCCCTCTACTACCAAAAAAGCAAGCAAGCAAGAAAAATCGAAATAATACCCAAAGCAGTAACCCCACAGTCCAATCCATTCACCAACAACAAAAAAAAACGAAGAAAGAAAATAATTGTATTTCTTCTTCCTTGATGAAATATAATTCAGATTTTAACATTTTTGTAAGAATGTATACACACACACACACACACACACACACACACACACACACACACACACACCTACCTCTACCAGTTTCTCTTATTACCTAGGAGTTTCTAGACCATAAACTATTCCTGAGAATTGATTCCACACTCTCTCAAATATGACTTTTCATAAGCTGAGTCCTTTAAAAAATACATTTCATCTATTTCTCAGACTACATGTCAAATCAGTCTCATGCAAACATAATACTCTTACCACTTTCTTAGTGCATGGTGTTGAGAGGGAAAAAATTTAATATATCTATGAGACATCTACATTAATGCAATGGTGGAATATTGAAACTGCTTTTATCTGCCACGTTGCTCAAATGAAAACGGCAGCTAATTTTTATGGTAGTTAAACTGTGAACCTTGCTCACAATCTTGCCTATGTGCATATGCCCCTTTGGTGTTATTAAGGCAGTAGTCTTTATTCCGCATCTTAGACTTTAAAAGTTGCTATGGATATAAAGGTCTATCATGTAGTCATGTCCATACCGGAAAATCTTTCCAAAATGTGGAGCAAATTTTTTGATAGAATTCACAGGCCTTTCAAGAAATTACAGTAACATTGCCTAGCATTTCTAAGGCATGTGATAGAGGAGTCTAGTTAGGCTCCTAGACACTGGAAATGAATTTCTTTATAGTTCCTGGGCAATTTTGTGATGATCTGCCTGTTGTTTGAAGCTTCTGCTGCTTTGTCTACCTTATAATAACTTTCTACTTCACATACCAAGAAGAGTAGATTTTCCCTATTTGAGTTCAGTATTATAAGAAAAACATGGGAAACAGAGTTAGACTAAATCTTTCACACTAATGCCATATACTTAAAAAAGAGGCTCCAGTTAAGCAATTTATGTGAATGCATGATTGGCTTGTAATGGTATTATGCATTAAATATTGTTGTTACACTTTTATGTAAATCAAGTGTGGAAAACACTTGCTTTGATGATGATAAATTTCTTTGTATGATAGCGCCTCCATCCCCATCAAGAATATATTCTCTTTATCTGATTATGTGAATAGTATTCACTACCAGAAAGTCCCCCACTGAGTAACTTGAACCCCTATGTACCTAACCACAATTCCAGTAATGACATGATCCCGAGGGTATTTGAAAGCCTACCTCACAAATTTATTTCTGTTTTCAACATATATTCAAAGCAACACTTTGGCATTGTAATGTGATTCTTGACAGGGCTAAGGTAAATTCATCATGCTAAACTGAAATGTTTCTGGCAGATGTCTGCTCCGTAAGAAGTAAATTGTGTGTACAGTAATATATGACAACCACGGTGCTACTTCCAGTTGTAAAACTTACAAGTGAAATACTTTATTAATACAAAGCTGGGATATAATTATATAACATATTAAACCACCATATTTTGTCATTTGAACAAACTTTTCTGCAGACAGTTTGCTAACTGACAAACAATGGGAAATTTTAAGTGGATACAGGGAAAAAAATAGGGCCTTTTCATTAAGAAAGATATTAAGGCATTTTGATACTTTTCAAAATCCAATATTATTTGTAATTTAAGAAAGTATAAAAGTGAGGTGTTTTCTCTTATTAAATATTAACTGTACTCTCCATGGAAAAAGTCATTTGTCCCAGGAGAATATGCTCCGCTTTAGAAAAGAAATTATTAAAATGCCACCAGTGAGCACTGAAATATTTTAGGTAGATTATTGTTGCAATATGTTAAAATATCTGTACCAAGACTACATGTTATTATAATTTATCCTAGAGGGTAGAACCTAGGAACCTAAGACTTATTTTGCTTAAAATAATCTGCATGTGTGGAGTGTGGTGTGAGAGTAGGGAGGCAGGTATTGGGCCTTGAACTCGGTGTGAGTTCTGTCTTTTACCTTTATCTACATGAATGGTACCTTACAATTTGAGCCATAGCTCTCCTTCTAGCTATTTTTCCTAGTTAAATGGAGATAAAAGACTCATTGCCATTCCTCCTGGGGTTGACTTTGAATCACAATTCTTAGCCTTCAGCCTCCTGAGAAGACAGGATTACAGGCATCAGCCACCACCACCTGGCTTAAATGAATTGTAATATAAATGAATGGCATCCTTTTTGAATCCTCAAAAAATGAGAAAGCCTATATACAAATGACTCCTTTGACAAGAACACTCAAAACAAAAATACACACTCAAGAGAGTCAATATACAAAAATCTTTTGTGAATCTGCATGTTTGGATTTCTATATTATTTGGGGGACACACGTTACCTTGCCTCCTATAATTCCAACCATTAATTCAAAATAAACATTCACATGAATAGAGTAAGTAAAAGCCCTCAGCTCCTATCTGACAAGCCAGTTGCCAGATGCAAAATGAACTTTTGCCTGGGAACCCACAGAGATTCCTTTGAAATAATAACCTCATCAGGAAGGACCAAAAGATCCCAAATGCCTGGCTTTAGCTTTGGTGGCTTCTCTTTGTTAGGAAAATGGAGAATGGAAAAGGAATAGGCCTGATTTGATAATCAACAAGTAAGGATGGTTTATTGAGGAACAGCAAGGGGCATAGCCCTCCTGGCAGGATTGGACATTGTGCCAAGGACTGGATTTGGGTTGGGCTTATATAGGACTGGACAAAGAAGCAGAAAATAGAAAATGGGTTATGGTCTGTTGGGGGCTCAGGATGTTGTACTTGGCCTAGCCCACAGTAGTGCTCCATAGGACCTGAGAGGCTATTATCCCCCTGGGAGCAAGGGTGATATTGGTCAGATTAGAATAACCTGCCTGCAGATAGGCATGGGATCAAGCTTGTGCATGTGGATCTGGTGTTTAGCTTATAAGGCGGGACTCCATCCTTCATATTCCCTTTGTGGATACATAAGAAGATTGGGCCTAGAGGGAAGAGGAAGATTTTTCTATAGAGTCTTTTGGACATGGGGATAAGGTCATTGTACATAAGTTTATTTGGCTATTTGAATCAGAGAAGGGAAGAGGAAAACCAAGATGATGAGTTAAAGTGTAAAGGATGAATGAGTGTAACAGTGATATTCATAAGGCAATATGTTGGAAATGAATTCCACAACTTGGAAGGGGTGGAAGGAGGGAAGGGGGAGAAAAACATAGGAAGGGATAACAATGTTCAAGAAGTAATGTACTGACTACCTTACAAATGTAACTGTAACCCTTATATAAATCACTATGATAATAAAAATTGATAAAAATAAATTTTAAAAAAAGCATAATAAAGATTGGGTGAGAGAGGAGTTATGAGAAAAAAATCAGATTCCCATCACTCTTCTCCCTTGATAATTTTTTCTTTCTTTATCCCTGTGGTTGATGTTTTAAATGTACTATGTGAAGTTCTTTTTTTTCTTTTCATTTTATTTTTTATTTTTTAATTATTTATTTATTTATTTATTTATTTATTTATTTATGCCAGTACTGGGCTTAAGCTCAGGGCCTGAGCACTGTCCTTGGACTTTCTCAAGGCTAGCGCTTTACCACTTGAGCCTCAGCACCACTTCCAGCTTTTTTCTATGTATGTGGTACCGAGGAATCGAACCCTGGTCTTTGTGCATGCTAGGCAAGCACTCTACCACTGGGCTAAACTCCTGGCCCCCATTTTATTTTTTATTATCAAGGCAATATTATAGAGGGGTTACTGTTATATTCGCCAGATAGTAGGTGCATTACTTCTCAGACATTGATACCCCTTCTTCTGTTTATATCCCCATTTTCCTCCCCCCAACTAAATGAAAGGATCTCTAGGATATGGAAACATGAACTTTATCTTGAGTGATTGTTATTAATGTACTATGTTATTTCTCTTCTCCTTTCTTGCCCTTTGTTTAATATCATATTATTACTGTATCTGACTTTTGTTCCCTTGATATTCTTAATAATACTTCACAATGGCATTTTCTAGGTGATTTGAATATTTTTGTAAACTTTTTTTTCATTTGTTGGTCATAGGGCTTGAACTCAGCGAGAGCCTGGGCTCTGTTCCAGAGCTTTTGTACTCAAGGCTATCTGACAATTTGAGGCACAGCAACACTTCTTTTTGAGCGGCGTAGATTGGAGATGTGAGTTTCAGGGACTTTCCTAACTGGGCTGGAGGGCTAGCTTTGAATGGTTAGCCTTCTAAATAACTAACATTACAGTCATGAGCCACCAGTGACTAGCTGATGTAAATAATTTTATTCATTCAATTTTTCTTAATTTATTGTGAAAACAAACAGTAGTTAAAGCAGTTTTGGATCTTTTTTATGGAACTAAAGAAATGTAATATGCACAGAACTCAAAGCTAATTAGGCGATCTTTCTAGTCCAGTAATTGCCCTCCTAGACAAACACAAAAATTGGAACATGTACAATTGATAACTTAGGCCATGTTGTGCAAAAAGACAAAGCTAGGCATTGCATTGTTGCAATCCCAGAAAATGAACTCACTCATTTTAAGCTGCTGGAGGCCTACTAAAGAGACATGAGTCATAGGATTTCTAAGACTTATGTCAGCAAGCAGACTTATTTCTAGGCTAGGTACAGAGTTATTCACTTAACCAGCAACCAATGTATTTATTCAGATCCTCCTTAAATAATACAAAACCTTTAAACTGCTAATGTGCATTGCCTTTCATTCATTATCCATATTGCCGCCCTAATAAACATATCGACGAATTATCATCTGACTTCATTATGTCTTTGATTAAAATCCTTAGAAGGTCTGGCTCTGTTGGGTTCTGCATTACTTCCTTTTATCACCCTGTTCTTCATTCTTTCAGCATTACTGCAACTTCAGAAGATACTGAAGATTGCCGACTTTCTCCAAATCCTAGTTTGAATGTTTTGTCTTCTGAGTATCATTTTGATTCTGAAGGGGCTTTATTGCACTCATCCTCATTACTCTCAAAAAAGCAATTAAGCTTGTCTAAAACTTAATTGTATATTCTAATCTCTTTCTAAAGTGAGAATCTATAGAGAACACCATGACAGTATCTCAAGGTCTGATCCCTGAAGGTGACCAATATCTGGGTAAATCACGCACCAATGCCAAAAGTCTGTCAATTTGATATTAACTACTCTCTAATGTTTGATACTGGATACAATTTACCTTAGTAATGTTTGTAACTGAAAATCTATGTATGTCACACTAATTTGTCTTTTTAATTATTATCATTTACATTTATATAGAATCTCCCAAAGTGGACATTTCTGTTTGACTAACTTTAAAGCTGCAATTTTTATTGTGAGTCAGCTTATAAAATTGATGCTGAATCATTTCAAGTTGTGGAGAATAAAAGAAAAATTTAAGGCTATAGCCATACCTATACTTTTCTTTGTAAATTAAAACATAAATTGGTTCATTCATAGCAATGAGACCTCCTCTGATTCTTCAATACTAGGCCGTCATATGCTATATGATCGCATGGGGCTTCTGAGAAAGCTTCTGTAGGGTCAATTAGTTTTTGCTATAGTGTAGTTGACTAGCTGTCCATGCTAAAGATACACCAGCATCCAAAAGAATCCGGTACTTATATTTTCTTAGATAAATTTCATAAATGCATAATAATAAGATTGCATTGAGACATGTACATTTGCACATACATACACACATACACAAATTTATTATTCTCCCTTACACTTTTTTTTGTCAGAATACTGGCAGCAAACAGATGGCTTCCTCAAAGGGCTTGGAAATCAGTGAGGAAGTCTGAAATATTATGAATCACCAAGAATGAGGAACAATTGTGTGCCATAGTTGAAGTAGTGTGGGGAGAAAGCTGTAGGGATGAGAGAGGAATCTCCTCATAGAAACCACAGATGGAGATGATTAGGTAAACTGAAAAAATCACTGCCTAATATGAAGGGGCAAAGAACAGCATAATAACTAATAACGACTCCCCTTGCTTCTTATGATTTCTCACCAGTGTCAGTTATCAATCAAAGCTCCCTGAAAAACAGGAAACAAAGCACAAACCTGAGGCTAAAAGCAGATGTACAGAAGTAAATGGAGAATGATTGAGACGGTATATGAAGGACATTGAATTCTTGTTTCCTCATCTAAGTAAAAAAACAACAAGATATCAATTGTATTTAATGATAAGATAGTAATATATAGTAGATTATTGGGATCGGGGGTCAGTAATGTAATGACAAGTAATAAAAGTAGCTGTGACTTTATGTCTTCTTAAGAATTCCAGCCATTCAAGACAGAAAAATGGAAGACAATGAATAAGGCACACAAAACCGATTTCCATGTCTCTACCCCAATTTCCAGTTGAGCCATTGTGACTAAAAATAGATATCATACAGGTTATACATAACATGTCATCAAGAAAAGATTAGGTTTTAGATCATCAGTAACTAGCAATACTACAGGGAGAAAACTTAAATAAATATTCCCAGTCTTTTTTTTTAATTTGTAAAATGGAAGTTAAAATGTATATCCAGTAAGAGTCACAGTGTTTGTAAAGATCAAGTGAAAAATGCAAAGAGTTTCCTTTTGAAAAGTTAAGCAAGCTCTACAAATGTCAGGCCCTATCACTTTTGGATACTATCTTATGAAGCTGGTCCCTGGATATGTGCTAACCAATCATCAAATCCTCTCATGCTGACTATCTTTCCTCTACACATGGAGCACTTCACTCAACTCCAACTTAAACAGCACATACAAAGGAAAGATAAGCAGGAAGAAAATCCGAAGGCATTGGCAATAGCATTGCATGTTAAAAAGAAAGAAGGAGATTCACGTTGAACTTCGTTTCGTGGTGCATAGCTCCTCTTTCCATAGGTCCTATTAACTTCAAAGGGAGCTCCGTGCATGTAAATGATTATATTTATTGGATGCGCCAACTCCTTCTTATCCTCCGGGCACAATTAGAAATATCATAGAAAAATGAATGTCAGAGACTTGGATCCATATTTGATATTCTATGGAAACTTTCCTATAGTTACAGACATTAAAAATCCTGCCCAATCATCTAGTTATGAATTTATAGTATTTCCTCTTCTATATCCTTGGAATTATTTTTCTCTGGTCTTAGAATATTCCTCTTACATTAAAGGGAAATATTCTCTTTAGATCCAGATAAACTTATGATAAAAATCTTAGCTGTTGTACAACTTGGTATAGTAATAAAAATTTAGACTGCAAAGCTCCTGTCTTTCAAGGAACTTTTAGTGCCTCCCAGAGAATAGCACACTAATACTTCAAGGAACTCCACTTCTACTTCAAATTCATTCTGGAAGCTGCTGTTAGAGTGTCAGTGTCAAGAAAGTAAACTCCAAGATGTTCATTTTAACATTACATCCACTAAACTACACTGTAATTTCAGTGTTCAGTGTAAAATCAGGCTATTATTAATATTTTCATTAAGTAGTAGGATGATTCCAGTTGAAATCGATTCACATTCAGTTAAATCAATTGGAAGTATTTGGAGGTCAAATAGTTTTTACGCGAAGTTGTTTGTTCACCTTAAATTCAGTAGTTTTTAGCTTTGTTGTGAAAATGTCTCTAATACTGATCATGTCAAACAACTTCATACCCCCACATAGTGTTATCAGTAAATTGTAAGTGCTACAGATACAGTCTCAGCTTATCCTGTGTGTATTGTATAAATCCATCTAAGAGGACATGCCATGTTTTTAAGTGACAAATTATGAAAATATTCCTCTAACATTAAGTACATAATACCATTCTGAAAAACAAGAGGGTATACCTAATTGAGAACAACAACAACAAATAAAACCATTTTGTTTTTGGAAATATACTCACATGCAATGGGTGGTTTGAAAGATACACTTTTTAAACAATGTTTTGATAAGCAATGCATCACAGAAGATTCATTCCAACTAGTCTTATAGAGAAAAAAAACTATCAAAGTAACTCAAATCCTTTTTGAATTATTTACCAGCGATAAATAAGCAAGGGCAGTCTAAATTTAGCAAATATTTGTAGAGCTAAACAATCCAAAGTCCATCTAACAATCAAATGTCTGGTGAAAATGTGTGTAAGTAGGTTTATTTTGAAAGGAAAAGTCCTACTCCCAGTGTCATAACCAATTAAATTCTCCAGGTAATGACCCCATTTGCATAGTGAGCAGAACCCACAAGTGGGAATTTTAATGGGTACACCACCTGAGTAGAGTAATTGAGAGTGACACAACTTGAACTAGTTTTGTGCTTACCCCACTGAAAATTCTACTCATATTATTTTTAATGTCAAGCTACAAGTCAAATTTCAAGATGATGGATTTGTTCTTTTTTAAGCACCGAGTTTGAATAAAAGAAATGCTTTAATTCTGTTATGCATTGCATATCTTTAACTACTCTGTAGTTCTTGTTTCTCACGGTTGCTTCATTTCCTTCAGTGATTAGAATTTAATTTTATTCATTAATTTGTGAATAATTAGATAAAAATATAATATCCTCAGCAGCTAAATTGCTTTTGGATTGCAATTTAATGTACTTTCTACCAGAATATGTATTATAGTTAAGCTAGCACAGTAGTTTACTAAAATGTAATTGTGTAAATATACCCAATTATTCTTTCTGATGATCTAATAAAATGCAATATAGAGTATATGCTTGGAGTATTTCATTCTTCCTTCAGCTCTACACCAATAAAACAGATTCTACTGAGTTGATCAGAGATATCTTGTGCTCTGAAGGTGTTACTTTTAAAAGATAGTCTCCTTATCTTTCAGTCACTATTCATGTCCTTGAAAGAAATGTGCATTCTGGTCGAAAGGATCATATGACATCCACATTAAATTATATAATAAAGGTGATTTTAAAACTCTACGAGTCAGTCACATTTGATAGACTGTGCTTTCTAGGTTTTGAGGCGACATTTCAAAACTTCTTTTGTTTCACTCTAAGATTGCTTTCGATCCTGTTTGTAGGTGGTTGACACCTCTCTGCCACATCTGTAATTGGCATAGCATCCAGCAGACAGGCTCTGTACATCTTTACACTGCAACCTACCAAGTTAAGAAATGTATTGCTTCAATATAAAACAGCAGGCTGTTTTTAGACATAGTTACTAGTGCACAAGCTTTAATATGGCTTGGCTTCATCCTATAATGAGATCTTTTGGTTCCCTGCTCAACAGGCTTTTATTCCTTTGCAAAAGGCTATGAACTATGTCAAGTGGATCAGCTGCTTTTGTACACCCTCTTTCTTGGCTTTGGAATGTAATTCCTTTGCTTCTACCCCTTTATGCATCAGACAGAACTTAAGAACCCTTTCCATTTTTTCAAGTTAAACTTAGAATTTGTTTGAATTTGCTTTACACCATTTTCTTAATAATTACATTCTCAACGAAACCTCACAAAAGAATTGACCGTAAGTGAACACCTAATTACAGAGACACATTTTGTCTTTAACACATGTATCTCTACCCCCTGTCAGTAATGGATCAAAGGATTTTTTTTTCCCTAAAGTGATTTCTTCTCAGTTCTGACCACTACCTTCATGACTCTTTAGGACTGACTAAGCAGGATGGGGTGAAGTAAAGCATATAGGATATTAATATTGGGCAAATAAATAAATGGCATTACTAGAACTACTACCCTCACTTTGATGGGGAAGCAGGAAATGACATGGTCACAACTGGTGTCCTGATCACTTTTGGATGTTGTGGCCATTGTGGAAAATGCCACTCACTGTCCCAGCCAGATGAACACGGTGATCTAATTTCTGCTTGCTGAGACTGCATTGTGGGCTGTGCTTGGTCAAGGCTTCACTTGTAAGCTTTTTCATTTCTATCTTGTCTGCTGATTTCATTAAAATTTGAGCATCTTAGATGGGGTTGTGGCTTGGTGATTGCTCAACATGCATGAAGCCATTGGTTTGATTTCTTGGTACCACATACACAGCAAAAGCTGGAAGTGGTGCTGTGGCTTAAGTGGTAGAGTGCTAGTGTTGGGCAAAAGAAGGTCAGGGACAGTGTCCAGGCCCTGAGTTCAAATCCCAGGAAAGAACAAAATAAGAAAATAAAGAATTGAGCATCTATGCAATATTTTGAGTTTACTTTTTAAGTAAAAGAGATATCATTGTTCATATGGAAAGTACACAGTGAGTTTTGTCCCAGTGATCAATTTTTTCAAGGCTTGCTCTCCATATGAAGGCAGCATCACAATACTATCTGTTTCCACACTCTTCCATTTTCATGCACCCCTCTACAAATCATATTCAACAGCTATGTGAACAGCTCTGTTGGAGCTAACACCTTCCTCATAAGGGAAGTGCTATACTTCTGTCCTGGGTTGAAACTTCTTTTGAGGGTTACGTGACTTCCCTGAGGTTTCTAAAACTAAATCAAGCATAGAAAAACAATTCTATGTTCATTGCTTGTAGGGACAAACAGAAACAAAGGGCCCAGCCTTTGAAAAAGAGTGCAAATTTCAACCCACCAATACATTGCTGTTTAATGCAAATATGAATATCAATACATACACTGTTCAATACAAAACTAGTATGCTTGTCAGGCACTGGTGGCTCATGCCTGTAATCATAGCAGTTCAAAGCCTTGGGCATGAAAGTCTGAGAAACTCTTATCTCCAATTAACCACCAGAAAACCTGGCTTAAGTGGCAGAACAGTACCTTGAGCTGAAGAACTCAGGGACAGCATCCAGGCCCAGAGTTCAAGCCCCATGACTGACAAAAAAAAGTTTATTTTGAACCGTGTTAGGTGTAAAGAAAGAAAAGAAATGATATTGATAAAATGTATATTTGCCTCACAGAAAAAAAATGTAGCAATTCTTTATGGCCGCAAAAAAAAAAAAGAAATTAGAAGGGAATAGAAATCTTGAATAACCTGAAAAATAATGGTAATAATTAAGTAAAGTAGTCACCAGGAAGATGAATATTAGCAGTTCACCAGCATTCAAGAAGGCAAGCCATAGGAGCCCTGTGGCTCCAGCCTACATTATTGGAGTCTGAGAGATTTAGATCTAGATGGTCATGTTTTCAGGCCAGTTGGGGGAAAACATAAAGAAAAACCTTTAAGACTATTTCAACAGGAGAATCTGGGTGTGATAGTGCACTGACAATTACTCCATTACAATGGAAAGTAAAACCCAGAAAGACTCAAGATTAGGCACAAGCATGCGCAGAAACCAGATCTTGTCTCAAAATAACCAGTGCCTAAAAGGACTAGCAGTATGGCTCACAGGTAGAATTTTTGCCTTGAAGGATAAGAGGCCTGAGTTCAAAGTTCAGCACTACCAAAACATTGCTACTTTTAGAAATAAAAATATTCTTCTAAACACTTACATTGTCTTGTTTTAAATATTGACCTCTGTCAGGGTTTTTAGTCTGTGGTCCCTCCCGACCCACAGGAGGGATAGAGAGAACATGCCCCGACCGGGACGAGAAAGGAGAGGGTCGACTGACCACACGCATCCAGCCCTCCCTCGCCCGAGGACAATCAGACACATCAGGGAGACCCATCAAGGCAGGAACTCCTTTATTGAAGAAGTCCATTCAGCTAATATAGGATGCAAGAGCATATCAGCACAATAGTGGGCAGAACAGAGGAGGTACTCTCATTGAGGACCATTCAGCTAACATAGGATGCAGGAACCTATCAGCACAAATGTGGGCAGCTGGGGGAGGTACTCTCATTGAGGAAGTAGGATGCATGCGCTGTCCTAGAGAGTGGAAGGGTTCGATCCTAGAGGTGGTCTTACTTTCACAAACAATAGCCACGCCTTCCAACCGGGAGGCAGGGACTATCTCAGCCAGGTGTGGTCCCAAGAATAGGTAATGAGCACTGGGCCACGAGTTAGGCCTCCTTTTATAGCATAGGTTTCCATTTCCCTGATGTGATGTGCTCCACAACCTCGAAAATATTTCCAAATACTGCGCTAGTAAAAATCCTATATGTGAATGCTTATGGTGATGAAATGTTGTGTGAGTCATCACACCCAAGACCAAATTAATCTGCGTAATTTTTGCTTGCTGTTTGATCTCAGATTAGTAAATATCTAAAGTAAAGAAACAAGATTAACAAGCTGTGCAAAACTTGTATTTTGGCCTGTGACTTTATACAAGAGCACTGTATTTAGATATCATGACTTGTGTTAGCCAATGCTCTATATCTTTAAAGTTCATATGTGGCAATGAGTGAAATGGTTTACACAGGAAACAAGGAAATCTTTAGAAAGGAATGTGAAAGGCAAATGTCAATCTTAATTTGAAGTTATGGTAGAATTTGTCCAAATATAAATTCATATATTCCTTAAGTATGAAAGTAGGCTAAAATACAATAGGGAAGTCATTCTTTAATTTTACAATATTCAGGACAATACAGACCCATTTTAAAATTATTTGATTGTTTCCACATTCAAAAGAGACCAAATGCATAACTAAATTACAGTGCTTAGTAAGGATGGTCATATAATTCAAGAAAACATTGCAAAACACAGACATTCTAAAATATATTGAAAATCTATTCACATTTGCCTACTCATCTCCCCCCACCTCCCTTCTTTTTTTCCTTTTAACTTATAAAAAATGCTTTAAGGAATGACTTCTTAGAATAGACAACAGTGGAAAAAAATCAGCCATAGAAGTCAGAAATTATCACTGGTATCCATGACATCTCTGCTACACAGAAACACTTGAAATATGTTAATATTTTCATTACAAGTAGTAGCAGGGTACAATTAAAAGTCAGACCACTTGATTGAAAAATTTTACAAGGTTAAAAGTCAAATATTCTATCGATTTCAGATCATTAAGATGTTTACATTATAAACAGATACAAGTATAAGTTAACTTATCATATATAGAATTATTCAGATTCTTGTATCAAATATAACAATTAGAACATACACTTCAAGGGAAAAATGAGGGAAACAGCTGTCTACTGCCACTGTATTTTAATAACCTAAAAATGTAAAAGTTGTGTGCATGCAAGTAACACTAATAGGGAGATTTAAGGGTGTGTTGTTTTTCTATCTTTTTTTCAAACCTCTCAAATAAATAACATAATTCAAAACTAGGTTTGGTCTCAAAGAAAAACTATAGGTAACACTGTCATGCTACAGGATTTTTTAAAAAAAGTCTAGTTCTCTTAAAAGTCTAGATTTGCTAAAGCGCCCTAAAAAATGTGTTGTTAATGTTATTGTCTATTTGATATTCAGTTAAAAAAATTAGCAATAAGTACGGCTCCCAATGTATAATTTTAGAATTTCTACTAGAGCCATATTGAACTAAACTAAAGTACAATTCCAGGAAAGTTCAACCGCACAGAAGAATGAATAGTATGAGAATATTCTGCCTTCCAACTGAGTCACACAGTCTCTATAACTCCATTAATATATATGTATATGTATTTATACTATATTATATATATTACATACATGCTTGTAACTGACATATCATACTTGCAGATCTTGATAACCTGCCATATAGTACAAATTTGGTCACAGTGGGAATTTGTGGGTTCTCTGCACTAAAATTCCAGGTTGTACTAGAAACACTGTGTTCATGACATATAGTTCTGAGTAAGAGACAAACCAAAACACACAGAAAACATCCTTCTTCCAAAATAACAGCATCTTTACAAAACAAAAGAAAGGTTGTGAAAAGTCAAATCAGGACACTAGAATTTTGGTATTTTTTAAAAGTCCAATTTAAATAAAGTTTGTCAACAGTATCCCATAGTTTTTGTAGAATATATCTGAGTTAATTACTATGTTTTCAACAAAAATATAGCGTAACATTTAAATTCACATATAAGAAATGCATTATTATTTTTCCCATATATTTTATTGTAATTAATAGAAGGGTTACGTTATATTTCCCAGATAGAAGGTGCATTACTTCACATACATTGATACCCTTTCTCATGTCTTGGTCCCCATTTCCCTCTCCCCCACCCCCACTTCTCATCTTGTTTTCCCCCCTTCCCCATCCAATTTCAAATGTTAAGAAATGGGAAGACTTAGAAAAAATCATATTAAGTGAAGTAAGCCAGACTCAGAGGAACATAGGCTCAATGTTTCCCTCATTTGTCATAATCAGTAGAAACCTTGGGCTCTCATAGCAGAGATTTGAAATAGAGCAAAACCTAGATATATAAGGCCATATAGTATGACACTAAATGAAAGGACCTCTAGGATATAGAAACAAACGCTATATAATGAGTGATTGTTGTCCTTAATGTACTATGTTATCTCTCATATCTCTTTTACTGTCCCTTGGTTATCTCATATTGTTACAGTATCTCATTTTGTTATCTGATATATTGGATATATTTGTATTTGGTTATTTGAAATTGAAAAGAAGAAATGCAAATTATTTATGAGTTTAAATGTTGTAGTTTAGGGAAGTATTGTTGCAACTAAAAAGAAAGTTTATGAATGGATTTTTCTTTTAACTATGAGGAGCACACACAGTTGAGGCTGTCCACTGAAAAGATTATCTTAAATCTAAGTAAGTTATTCTAGTAGCAGATCAATTAGACATTCTAAGAGGCTTGGTAAAAATGCCACATCTTTTCAAGCCTTCTTTATAGTATTCTGGTAGTTCTCTTGTTTTGTCCTACAGTCTTTTATGTTTTTACTATTCTGATGTTCATTCAGCATGCCTTATTGGAATGGTTCATTGGCTGCTGCATACTGCTGTGTACTACCGATGAGAAAAAGCTTCCATTCCTTGGGTGACACAGCACCCAAAGCAGACGCTCAGCCTCTGCTGAACAAGTGGTGCAGGGGGAAGGCTGGATGCCTGTCCATGGCATGTCTGTTTGCCAAAATTTACTTTAACTAGAGTGCTTTCTTTTAACCTCTAATACATAAACATGGAAAAATAAATGATCGAATTCAAATACTCACAAAGAAATAATGTATTTGAAGTACACGGCTCCTGACAAAGCTTAGATGAAACAGAAATACTAACAGAAAAAGAGGAGCCATTTAACATTTTCAGGTTATATATGTGTTTCAGAATGTCCTCGGTTATTATAAACCAGTTAACTTTTCACCTATTAAACCATATGGATTTGTGAGAGGGAAAAAAAGGCTTTCAGAGACTACTTAACATAATGACTGAACAGTGCAAAAATGGAATTGCTTCATGAGAATTTCACCCCCTCTACAGGAAAAAAAGTTAAACATTGTCCAGTTTTAACATAAGCAAAAGATAAATACTTATGAAGGGAAACAAATTCCACAGCATTCCATACAGATTTCCAGACAGTCTGATGATTCACAACAGGCATCCATGATGCCACAGTCCATGTCACAAGGGCAGTTACAGTCATCACCCATCTCATCGCCACAGCAACAGCAGCAGGCTTCTGAGGTGCAGATCCCACAAGAAGCTTGTCCCAGGACGATATTGCAGAGGGTCAGGAATTCACAGAACAAGCATGCCAGGATACAGTGGACACAACAGTCTTCATTTGCAGTTGAAAGGGGAACACATAATGGGGAACAAAAAGAAGCACAAGACACATACATCGTCAGCATACTGAATTGATACAAATAATATGCAGCCTTGATTTTCGAAAGCTCAAGTAAAATCCTAGACAGGAAATCTTTAGAAGCAGATACAGTATTCTAGTTGCATGTACCTACACCATGCAATGGCTTTTCATCCTGTGTACCACTTTCCCATGCTTTTGACCTATTTCTCTCATGTGCTATCTCTCTCTAGATCACTGGGTTAAAACAATGCCATGATATTTATTACAAAGAAATGCCATTCACTTGCTCAAAAATTTTTAAGTATAGTACTGTGTTATAGATTCCACAAATTTTATTTTGCAATTGACTCCATTTTTTAAGTTGCAAATCAATTTAAAATACAGTGATGTCTTCTAGTTGGATCCAAACATTGTTACTAGAACAGTTCTGCCATTTCTATCAAAGATAACCCATTTGAAAAATGAAACAGTAACCTGACTTCCCTCTTGATGATAAGGGAGGTAATATACCTCCCTTTACACCTGTTCTGATATTTTGCTCAACAGTTCATGAACTGATAAAAAATTGAGTAAAAATACCCAAACCGTCATATAATAATGATACTAAAACCCACACTCAACTTAACTCTTTTCTTTAAGATTTTGGGTCCAGTGGTAGGTGTCACTGGAAATAATTAGTACTACTCAGAAACAAAGACACAAACACACACACAAAATAAACTCAGTAACAACAAAAAGCGGAAATTCTAGCTAATGGGGAAGTAGGAACCTGGGCTGAGGTTGTTCAAGGCAGTCCAAACAAAAAAGAACAAAATATTTTTTTCATAAGATCTTGTAATTCCCAAAGGCTGGGTGCAGTGGTAAAAGCCTGTAATCCTTTACAGGAGACATGCAATTAGTGGGTGTGGTGGCATGTCTGTCTTCCCAGTAGCACAAAAAAAAAGCACAAATGAGAAGATCACAGTTCAATCTGACTAAGGTATAAAATAAGATCTTATCTCAAAATAACTGCACCAAGGGCCAAAAGAATGGATGAAGCGATCAAGCACCTAGCTGGCAAGTGGGGAGCCCTAATTTTAAACATCAGTACTACAAAAAATCATTTTTTTACATATATATTTTTATTAGAAGGGTTACATTATATTCACCAGCTAGAAGGTGCATTACTTCACATACACTGATACCCCGCCCTTCATCTTATTTTCCCCTCTTCCCTATCCAACTTCAAATAACCAAATATGCATATATACAATATGTCAGATAACAAGATGAAATACAATATGAGATAACCAAGGGACAGCAAAAGAGATGAGAGATAACATAGTACATTAAGGACAACAATCACTCATTATATGGCTTTTGTTTCTATATCCTGGAGGTCCTTTCACTTACCATCATTCTATATGGCCTTATGTATATAGGTTTTGTTCTATTGTAAATCTCTGCTAGCAGAGCCCAAGGTTTCTGCTGATTATGACAAATGAGGGGAACCACTGAGCCTATGTTCCTTTGAGTCTGGCTTACTCACTTACTATGATTTTTAAGAGCAATGTGTGTGACATTTGTTCAAAATCATAAATATTTGTGATTTCCCTCACCTCAGGATTATTTCTGGTTTATTTTTTGGGTTCTTTGATGTTTTGAATAAGATTATTTTACTTCTTCTAAGAGTAACAAAGACATACCCAACCTACCTATACCTCCTACTATCCTATGCCCCTTTAGTTTTGATATAATACTAAATTGCGTGCTTCAGTGGAGTTTAGCACACCATATGGAAACCAAAGAATAAGAGAATAGTCCTCCACAAAACATGCCTATTGTTCAGTGGTTCCACTGTAGTAAGGAAGGATGTTTCTCCCTTTCCAATGTTATGTCATTCTGCAGGTGGATGTGAATAGGAAATTCTTCCAACATCCCTATTACAAGCTTTTGGTAAAGGCGCAGAGGTACCATCATGTGCAATTCTGTAGGACAATTCTCACCACCTCCAAATCATAAGCCTCTAACATTTTGAGCAGCCCAAGCTCTACCCTTGTGGAGAACTAAAAGGTTTAAAACAAAGGAAAAGGAATGTGAAAATAGCCTTTCTCTGTGCCAGATAGTAATAGAAACTTCAGAAGGGAAACTACAGAATTGTTTTTGTAGAAGTAAAGGGCAAAAACATCCCACCAATCTTTCCTTTCACTCATTTCCCTGCCAAAATTCCTCTTGTATATGAAGTACATCAACTGGAAAGGGAACATGGAGTTGTGAAACTCTGAATTGTTTCAGCTTTTTCTAACACTGATTTCTAGTAGGATCCAATCATCTTGAAAGAATCTTCCATGGCAAAAAGTTCTAGGCTTCCACACAGCAACTATAGGTTCTCTTCTGTCTACAGGCTGCAATAAATTTTCAAAGCATTATTTCTTGGATATTTATATTTCTCTGTTCAGTTGGAGATTTTTCCAGGATTATATTATTGTGACAATTTGGAAAGTATTTGAAAAAGTAAAAGGAGATATTTTATTTTTAGGAAAATAGAGTTTGGAAGCAGTAATCCTAAGCCTGGGGAGACTGAGGCAGGAAGATGGAGACATTGAGGCTAGCATGAACTACACAAGAGTTCAAAATCAGTCTGGACTACTTAAAAAAAAATCATGTAAAATTCCTAGCCAGTGCAGTAAGACAAGAAGCAAGCATAATGGGGATCCAAATAGGGAAAGAGGAAGTAAAACTTTTCCTCTTTGCAGATGACATGATTCTGTATTTAAAGAATCCTATAGACTCCACACCCAAGCTCCTTGAGCTGATTCAAAACTTTGGAAGGGTAGCAGGGTACAAAATAAACCCCCCAAAATCAACTGCCTTCCTCTACGCCAACAGTGAGAGGAATGAGGCAACAATCAGGAAAGCAACTCCTTTCACAATAGCCTCAAAGAAAATAAAGTACCTAGGAATTAGCTTAACTAAGAATGTAAAGGACCTTTTTGATGAAAACTTTAAAACCCTGAAAAAGGAAATTAAAGCAGAACTGAGGAAATGGAAAAACCTCCTATACTCCTGGATTGGAAGAATGAACATTGTGAAAATGACAATCTTGCCAAGGGCTATCTACAAATTCAATGCGATACCCATCAACATCCCAATGTCATTCTTTAAAGAAATAGAAGAGGCAATCCAAAATTTCATATGGAATAATAAAAGACCCCGTATAGCAAAAACACTTCTTAGCAGAAAGAAGAGCACAGGAGTGCAAACCACAATGGAAAGCAGTATGGCAGTTCCTCAAAAGACTGAACATAGAGCTCCCCTATGACCCAGCAATTCCACTACTAGGCATTTACCCAATTGTCCAGAAACAAGGACATACTAAATCCACTAGCACAACGATGTTCATTGCAGCACTATTTACCATAGCAAAGATATGGAACCAACCCAGATGTCCCTCAATTGATGAGTGGATCAACAAGATGTGGTATTTGTACACAATGGAATTCTATGCTGCTGTCAGAAAGAATGATATCACCCCATTAGTTAGGAAATGGAAAGACTTAGGAAAAAATCATATTAAGTGAAGTAGGCCAGACTCAAAGGAACACAGGCTCAATGGTTTCCCTCATTTGTCATAATCAGTAGAAACCTTGGGCTCTCCTAGCAGAGATTTGCAATAGAGCAAAACCTAGATACATAAAGCCATATAGTATGATGCTAAATGAAAGGACCTCTAGGATATAGAAACAAAAGCCATATAATGAGTGATTGTTGTCCTTAATGTACTATGTTATCTCTCATCTCTTTTGCTGTCCCTTGCTTATCTCATATTGTTACAGTATCTCACTTTGTTATCTGATATATCAGATATATTTATATTTGGTTATTTGAAATTGGATAGGGAAGGGGGGAAAACAAGATGAGGTGTGGGGGTGGGGGGAGGGAAATGGGGACCAAGACATGAGAAAGGGTATCAATGTATGTGAATTAATGCACCTTCTATCTGGCAAATATTATGTAACCCTTCTATTAATTACAATAAATATATATGAAAAAAGCCATGTCAAAAAAAAAAGAAAAGAAAAATACAGAACATAAAGCACACAGAGAAAAGGAAGAAGGAGAGGAGTTTAATTGGAAGTACTTTAGATCTATTCAATGTACCTTCAATAAGTATGTATGTTCATTAATTCCAATAATATTTCACTGTAACTATAACTTTCTGTGCGCTGCAAGGATGTATAAATCCAAGGTTGGGAAAGAAAATCTATAAATATTTGTTGACAATGTGGTATCTTTATTAGTTTTTAAAACACTAGGATGAGTAACTGAGTAGGTAGATTCTTTATGTACTAATCAGAAATTATACTATACATACAACTATTTCAATGATGTAATATAAGGAAATTAAATTTTTGTTCCAGTCAACCTTAGAAAGAGACTTACATGCACATATTTAAGCAGTCTATCAGATGGAAATCGTACTGTATGGACTCCCACTGAGTCATATGTTTTTCTAGATGTCATGTGTTTGAGATTTATTCCTTTTAATTCATGTCATTGTGGTTCACTCTTTTTCTAGTATCTAGTATCCTGTTGAATTACCATGTGTTAATTGATTTATCCATTATAGTATCTATGACTAGTTTGATTATATCCACTGTCTTCACTTTTCTAAACACCAGTATCTGAAACCATTTTGTTCATATTTGCTAGAACATATATCATAGATAACTTCTAGGATGATCAGGTCAGGTCATGAAAAAGCTTGTGTTTAATCTTACTGGATATTAAAATATTTGTTTCAGGCTTAAGGTTTACCAACCAGACATGATGCTGTTCATTGCTTCATCAGCCTTTGAAACTGTCATATACTTTAATGTATGCTAACTGGTTGAGTGAGTGAGGTATGGCATCTCATAGTGGTTTTTTTATTTCCTTGTTTAATAAGACAAATGCTTTTACTTAAGTGACATTGTTTCATGTCTGGTGGATATTAAATTTCCTTTTTTTTTGAAATTGGGCGTAGATGTTTTTATATTGTCCCTTCATTATTTTATTGAGTTACTTCATTTTTCTTATTGATTTAATAGAAGTATTTTACAGCTTCAAAACAGTAGTCCTATGTCAAGTATGACTGTCTTCTCTCAATATGTGAGTGGCCTTGGTTAAAATAAAATAGTGAGTCAGATAATATAACTTTTAAACCTTGAATTCATTCAATGCAGGGACATCCAAATCAAAACTTGTATGTTTGCCAAAGATATGGGATCACATGGCCTAGAATGTGAAGTGCTCTAGAGACAGATTAAAGTAATTGATCAATGGAAAGGAGGAAAATGGCATTACAAAATTTGACAGCAGAATGAAATAAAAAGTATCAATGTTTGAATCAACAAGAGAGCTTAGTCTTTGGTAAGAAGGAGGGGATACCATCAACTCAGGAGAGATACTGAATGGAATCTGCGTGTAATTAGCAGCCCTTATGACAAAGAGAAACAGACGTGGGATTTCTGTGGGAGTGACAACTCATCTCTGTTCTCCGGGTCTATTCATCTGACAGTTCATGCCTTTATTTGGTCTTAGACTACAATAACATGTGTCTTACAGAAATTAAAAGCGCTGAGTAAGAAATGAATTTCTTCAAACTCTTTTCACCCAGCAAAAGACCTACCAATTAAATAACCTATTCTTATTTCTGGTAAACAAAAGCCCTTTACTCTGAATCAAATGTTCCTTGTTTAACCTACTTTCTACAACATAATTGATGTCTGCAGCTCACAGGTAAGAATGCTTGTCTTATTTAGATAATTTGGACAGTAGTGTGGGAAAAGTATTTGTTTGATGTTTTCAAAATTGAGGAATTTGCTATTTCAGATATTTATCCTATGTTCACCTAAAATAGATATTTAAAAAACTAATTTTGCACTAAACAATACAAATAGTGTTGTTGTTGCTTTTTAATTAGAGTAATATTTCTAGAAAGAAGTACTGGTAGAGTGCTAGCCTTGCGTAAATGAATTTCAGCAACAGTGACCAGATTCTGAGTTCAAGCCCCAGGACTGTTTTAAAAAAGTCATCAAAGGCAAAAAAAATGCTAATTTTATTTGAAGCAACAAGTGGTTATAAGAATTACAAATTCAGATGGGCAAGGTGATGTATGCCTACAATCCCAGGACTTGGAAGGCTGAGAAGACAAACTTGAGATCTCAAGTCCAGTTTGGGTAGCACCACAAGACCCTGTCTCAAACCACTAAAAAAAAAAAAAAGAAATTCTGAATAGAGAAACAACCTCTCTAAAAAGTTGAGTCTTCTGTATGATACATGTGGTTCACAGTCAGAAATAACTCCCTTTTTCCCTGTCCTTGAGGTTTTCAGTTTTTATGGTTTTATTCAGTCATGATTTGCAGTTTTTGCCAGAAGTGTTTAACCTTTGAGAAGCCAACTGGGTTCTGGGAAAGATGCCTGCCTGTCCTAAACTGGGCCAAGCAAGAATTGCACAATGCAGTGTACGGAGCAGAGAACTCAGCCCAAGATGGGTGGCTACTGTAAATTTAGGAAAAACAAAGCAACATATCAGGAGCCAAGTAGCTAAAAATAAAGTCCCCAAAGAAATCTTTCACACAGCAGTTGATTTAATGAGCAAATAAAACCAGTAAAATGTATGATTCTAATTTTCTGCAAACTCATCCCCAAAGAAAAATCTCTGAGGCCTATGAAAGGTCGTGTGCCTTCCTTGTAGCAGGAGAGCTGAAGTGCCCCCAACCTCACACCACTAAGGCTGACAACTGAAACCAGTTTAAACAGCATCTGCAATGGCTGGCAAACATAGTTGACTGACTGATCTAAGAAGTTTTGCTTTGCTTAAAATGAAACTGAAGACTAACTTTGGTAACAACAGTCAGTTTACGAAGAAATTATTTGAGATTGATTTGCCCTTCACTAAGTGACCAAAATTGCACTGAGAGGTAGATGAAAAGCAGAATTTTTTAAGGAAAAAGAGCCCTGATGAAGGTCTATATAAATATATTTATACCATAAATTCAGCTTTACTATCAGCAAATCTTTTTGATTTCTTTGGTTTCCTTCTCTTAAGATGTGGTATGACAGGTGCTCTGAATTTCTTGGAAAAAAGATAGCAACCAGTTGAAGTAGAATACCGGAAGGGACAGAGAACAGTGAATTAATTCTGAGAATAACCCATAACCTATTTTTTTTTACTATATGTAGATTTGTAGGTGCCTTATCATGATGCATCTCTAATAAAGTTTCCTATGACTTCTAATGCTTGAAAATACTTTCTTAACTGTAGGTAACAAAGACTCAGCATTTAGCAGGCTAAAATGTCATAAGCAACCATGGAGCAAAGCTTTGTGAAATTAGATATTTAGAAAAAGCTCTTTTTGGACCAGATCAGACCGTGTAGATTTACCATTGAAGGTACAGCACAGCCAGTTTTCTCCAGTCTCTGCCTTGCTAAAAATCACATCTACCCAGTGGTGGACTGGCACTGTTCTTTGTTCATGGGCCAATTGGATTTATTGTTCTTGGGTACATCAGAGTACCTGCTGTTTCTAAATGCATAATACAAAAGCAGGCTAAAAGAAGGCTCTACTATTACAAAAATCACAAGTCAAGGTGGTTGTGAAAATCCAGCGCTGTGAAGGATGGAACAGTTATCTTCAGAGACTTCTGCTCCTTTAGGTCTGTGTTGGATGGGAAGGATTTACTGCTTTATTAGCTCAGCTAAGGTCTCAAGTACACAGGACAGACAGCATTTCTGGCCAACAGCTCAAAACTGACCTGTTGCCGGAATAAACTGGCTTAAAGCACACCTCCCACACAGCCTTCTGGCATGTGGTTATCTCTAGAGGCCATGCTCCTTAGCCAGAGCATGGTTAACATTTTCCTAATGGAGAAGAAAATGAGGTAGGTCAGGAGGTAAAAAGAAAGTGAGAAGAGCTGCATTTTCCACTGTAACATAAAGATAATAGTTTGAGAATCTGAGCAATATTCTTTGCTATTATTTTCCTTCTCAACAGATTCAAATAACTTGGTGGGGAGCAGTCATTCCTTTTATGGTCCATGAAGGGACTCCTCCATAACTATCCTACCACATGTCCAAATCCTGGATTCCACAGCTATCTTTGGGGAAGTACCTTGTACTTTCAATTATACCAAGTGGAAGCCCAGACTTTTTGCTTCTGATCTTTATCCTGTTTCTTTGATTTGAGGTTAAAGGCTATTCCAAACTCTCCAAGAGACATGATCCAGGATTTAGTCATCATTGAACTATAACATGGGCTCAAAGAGTCTTCTGTAAAGGCAGGACTAGGAATGGAAAGTCGAGGGAAGGAACACAGGCATCAGAAGAATGTGCATTTTCCAAAAGAGTAATACAAAACTTTGAAGAGGATCAGAGTTCAATTATAAGAGGTGTTTCTTTAAAATATTTCACATGTAAAATTAGTATTTGGATAGAGAAGAGACAAAGAGCCTAAAAAGGAGGATTTTATATATATATATATATATATATGTATATATATATATGTGTGTGTGTGTGTGTGTATGTGTGTGTGTGTTTTCTGAATCTTTTTGGCATTTTAAGACAACAAATATGATGGGAAGAAACTTACTATCTGCATAGGGTTATACAGATAGCAAAAAAAAAAAAATAATGCTTCTAAAAGGCCCCCCAAAAATGTAGCAGAGAAGTTCTTGTTAAATATGAGAATTGTTGTGGCAGTGATAATGACAGAATGTGTTTTTTTTTTTTGTGAGCTGACATCTCTCCTCTTAGCTAAGTTCCATTCACCCTGAGTGCCACACCATTATGGTTCCATTTTTGATGTGAAGAAGACTTAGAAAAGCTCAGCTATTCATCCGACATGAAAAGGAAGCAAGAACCAAGGAGCAGCTCAAAGAGGCAGAAACTGAAGAACAGAGAAACAGAATCTGCTCAGGAAGAATTAGTAATTTGTCTGGCTATAGCTGATATGATAGTGCTTTTCTCTTCATATTTCAATTATTGTCCATTTATTTTCTTCAGAAGCTAGAAAGCAAACATAGAACCTATTCAGTGCTATTTTACACTGGCCAGTTGAATTATCTCAGATACAAGCATATAAATAACAAGATGGAATATCATTTTGGGATAATAAAATTGACATATGATCATAAAAGTATTTTTTTGCCAGTCCTGGACATTGAGCTCTGGGCTGAGATCAAAGCTAGAACTTGGGCTTTCTCAAGGCTAGAACTCTACCACTTGAGCCACAGCACCACTTCTAGCTTTTTTCTATGTATGTGGTACCAAGGAATCAAACCCCAGTCTTCGTACATGCTAGACAAGCACTCTACCACTAGGCCAAACTCCTGGCCCCATATAAAAGTATTTTTTAGGAAGTCATTGTCCACCAGTGTTCCCAAGCTGTCAAAAATACTCTCGTTGTGTAGAACAAATAAAATGAGGGCGATTCCTCTAATTTTAATGAAAAATGTGCACTTGAATTAGAATGATCTAAGAAAACTCTCCCAAATGATAAAAATTTAATATTTTCTTCAAGTTTGTTTTCCAAAATGTATTTATTCCACAACTTACACTCTGGTTTCACCTCTGTATCTGTTCTCAATTTAAATATTTTGCAAGATACATTAGAAAACTAAGTTAAAAAATCAGAATATGACTATGATCTGAAGACATAAGTCTAGAAAAGACTTCAAAGATCATGATAATAAGTAATTTAATACCCTGATATACCTGATGTTGTCATTCATGTACATCAATTTATTACAGAGATGAATGTCCCCGTCACCACTGACAGGATGTCACCCAGGTAGAGTGGAATGGACAAACATAGAGTGGACAGGAGGGTGGAGTTAGCACTGAGGCTGAAGATGTCATAGCACAGGCACAAATGGCTTTTGACTGGCCATGCCTCAGCAAGAGTTCAAAAATGCACCTTTGCTATCCAAAAGACTGAAAGGTCCCAGCAAGACTATTCTTTTAGGCCTCAGGCAGCATCCCTAGCAGGAGACTTGGCTTCCCACAGGCGAGAGAGGCCTCATCTACAGAAGGTCCTGATGCACTCCCCCCAGCACGGAGAGAAAACATGGGCCCCAACCAAAGAGGCACAGCAGTCTAACACACACGCCAGCCAAGATGAAGAGCAGCAAGCAGAGTGAAGTGCTACAGTGAAACTAGACACCAAAGCTTATTTCAAAGCAGTGCACAGGAGGTAAATCCTATTATTTATGGAATTAATTTGTGAATCAATGACAGCATTGTTACTCTTTCCATATCCCTCCCTTTCCACCCATGTTATCTGTTATTTCCATGTGTGTGTGTGTGTGTGTGTTTGAGGCATTATCACAAGCCTCAGATGAACAAGACAGCATGACATTGGGATGATAAGGAATACATATCTCCACCATAATTTAGTGTACAAATAATTCTGGAGCCAAAAAGTAATCTATGAATGTGTTGTTTGCAAATACTTGAAAAGTGACAGATGTAGACAAACCCAGTTTCCTCACACAATAACAATTTGGTATTCTTGTCTATTACTTTAAATTGTGTAAAATAAGATCCAAATAAAAAGCTTCTTACTGAGCAGCTTTCCAGTCTTTTGCACTCTACTCAGGCCATCGCGCCCCCCACATCTGAGGCTTTCTTCTTGAGTCACAGGCTCATTATCTACTATTACTGTTTGGGCAGGAGAATACCAACACTACAAAAAGAAATCTGTGTCTGGGGATGATACTGCTGTTGTATTTGGTTTAAATGAGACTATTAACAACAGGAAAATAACTTACTGGGGGGCACACACACAAAAACAAAGGTGTTTCAATAAATAATTATCCTTCTATCAGTAGCACAGATGTCCAAAGACTCTGTTATTTATGAGGACTGCCATACTGGAAAATTCGAACTGGCCTTTTAGCTATGGCTCTGTGACTCACTGGCTGAATAATCCTGAGAAAGGCATTTCACTTCCAGCTGATATGCAGAGTGGAGGGCAAAATGGTCTCTAAGGTTTTTTTTTTTTAACATTAAAAGTGATGGATAATATAGTATACTCTTATTTATAGCCTGTAGTTTCTCCCCCCCCCCCCAAATCTACTTACAGGTCTTTGCTTGGCCTGTAATAGAACCGCTACTAGGCATAATACAGAAAACAAGTTGAGGATAAGCTGGAGCCTACAGGAACTGGTGGCCACAATGGGTCAGGGCCAGACAGCCTTGAGACAGAGGTCTTAAGTGAGCCAAAAGATTGGTTGATATAAAGAATGGGCAGTGGGGAAGGAAGGAAGGAAGGAAGGAAGGAAGGAGAGAGAGAAAGAGAGAGAGAGAGAGAGAGAGAGAGAAAGAGAGAGAAATAAAATGGAAGGAAGGAAGGAAGGAAGGAAGGAAGGAAGGAAGGAAGGAAGGAAGGAAGAAAAAGGAAAGCTGTGCACTTTGTTCCCTCAAAGACATAATAGTTGTACTATTAGCAACAGAGGATTTTCTGAAAGTGCTGAGGAAACAAAATGTGAGGAGTGAAATAAATTATTGAATAGTCTTCTTATGCAGCTAGCACAGAAACCCAGATGCAGGCCTTAAATATTTACTCAACAAGTGAGTTTGGCCCCATGACAGACACTGCACTAAGTGCATAGGCAAATCTCAAGAAAAAACATGTGTAGTTAAAGAAAACATAACTGTAATAAAATGTGATAAGTGCTGTATTCAGACACAACCAGAGTGCTGGGGGAGTAAGTAATGGTCAGGCAAAAGAGTATTGTGTTAAGTGCTTCCTAAGCATTATCCCATCATCAGAGCAAACTTTTCACGTATTTCAGTTTTTCTGTTGCCTCATTTTAAAGATAGGGAAACTGAAGGATAAAAAGTTTACATAACTGGTTGAAGGTACATTCCTATAAAGGGGAAGATATGAGATTCAAATTAGGGCTAAGTGATTCAAAAGGCAGTTATTTTCACCAGGGCATATTGTCTTGCTAGACATAATGGCTGATGCCCGCTACCATATGTACTTTGGAGGCAGAGGTCAGAAGGATCGAGATTCAAGGCAACAGCAAGGGTGAGAAGAATGTAGTAAGAGAATTTAATGTGTATTCTACAAAATTAGAAAGCATCATGGAAGAAGTAAGTCGGGAGGGCTGGGTAAGAACGATGAATGGAGTGATACTTATCAACACACACACTGCATTCCTAACCAGCTGTGTTGACTGACAACTCCTTTGTGCAACTACATAATAATAATAAATAATAATAGCAATAATAAAAGTTATCCTTGTTCAACAAATAAAAGCTGGACCTGATGACCTGACATCTCAGTATTCATAAACAGGAGGACTGTGGCCAGAGCCCTGGACATAAATGTTAGACCCTGTCTGAAATATACATGCATCTAGCAAGTGTAAGGACCAACATCCAAATCTCAGTAATGACTCCTCACTAAAATGATATATTATCTCTGTATATTTTTATTGTACACATTTTTACTTTTGATGTATACATTTTACTTTTGATATTTTTCGGGTACTGTTGTTAAGTACTTGATAAATATTTGCTCAATAAACTCCTAATAACAATTTTATAAGATAAGTGCTCTTATTAACTCCATTTGCAGATGAGAAAATGGAGTTACAAATGAGTAGGTTATTTGTTACCTAATTATTAACAATTATAGCATGGATCTTTGAAGGGTGGGAAGAAAATATTTCTGTTGTAGGGAGAGAAAGAACCAGAGGGTCAAGTTGATACCTTAGTTAGGGAAGGAAAATGGAAGGAAAAGGGAAGAGAAGAGGACAGAAAAGCAGACATGGGGAGGGAAAGAAAGAGAAGGGAATGAGAAGGATGGAGGATGGAGAAGAGACAGGAGGAGAATGGCAAGGAAGAAAAGGGAGGAAGTGGTGAGAAGGGAAAGAGAAAAGGAGGAGGGAGGGAATGAAAGAAAGAGAAGAGAAAGAGTGGGAAGGGAAAAAGGAAGAAAATTGTTCCAGGTTGTGGAAAGAATAGTAATGTAAAGGCACAGAGGCAAGAATATAAAGTCTCAATATTGTTGAGTCTGGAGAAAGGAAGTAGAAAAATTTCAGTGTAACAAGTCAGGAACTAGGAGGCAAGAACAGCTTAGAGTGACAATAGTGTAAGGACAGTGGAATGAAGTTTGAGGGAAAAAAGGGAGTGGGGTGAGCATTAATTAAAAGACATTGCTTGGGGCAGTGATGGGAAGAGAAGAGTCAAATGTGATTCTAGTTTATAGAGCTATTTCCCATGAAAGAAATGCAGGGGGAAAATGGTATAAAATTGACTATGGGAAATGATACATTGATGTTGACCTGAGATATGTTAAGTCTACAGATACTCACAGATGTTCAATATGGAGCTGGAGCTGTCCTGGAGTTTGGAAAGGAGAGAGATGTGGGCTAGGGAGGTGGGCAGGGATTCTGGATCTGCCACAACATTATGCAGATTCCTAGGTGCAGGAAAGAGGGGGCATGAAAGGGAATGCCAGCATCTGAGGAAAATATTGAAGAGGAAGAGTTAACAGCAGATGAGGAATTAACAGAACAGCAACTGGGAAAGGGAAACACCAGGGAAAGAAAGAGAAAAAAGGTATTTCAGAGGGGTTCCTATTAGGTACTCTGGCCAGAGCAATTTCAATGATGTAGTACAAGTAAAAGTGAACAGCCAAGAGATGAAGAGTGACTGAAAAGGAAAGAAGCAGGGAGCAGAAAAGGATGGTGACTTCAAGAAATCGGTCAAAGGAACAAGGAACTCAGGGAACTGTTATCGAGCAATGCACAAGCCAGAAAGAAATGCAAGTGTACCCACTCATAGACTCCCTTATACACATGTACATTTAAGGAAGACAGAGGGACACATGTTCACAGCTCTCTTGAAGAGAGTGAAGAATATTAACAGGGTTTCTCGGTAGAGTGAGTAGATGATGGGCTGTTCAGTTAACAGGAAGTGTGCTGCCACAGGAAGACAGGCACTTCCTCCTTCTAAATGGAGATGAAGACAAGCTCAGGTTTTTATAGCACTTGGTAGAGAGATCCCGAGGAGAAGCTGGTGACCTCCTCCAAGCCTGGAGAGTGAAGCAAAGTTGTTTTAAGAAATGCCATATTAAGAAGCATCCTAAGAATAGCCGAATAAAACAATCACTGTAGAAAGGAGTCAGCAGGTTGGCTTGTCTTCACATTCATAGGAACCAGAAAAGTCAACAGCATAGAGCAAGTATGCAAAAACCATGTGTTGAATGAGTCTCAGACACAGGAAGTTTTACTGAAGGATTTCTGAAAACCCTGTTGGCACCTGCAGCTTTATATGTGTAGTGAAAGCATTTTTACTGTTGCCCAGATTTCTTCTGAGTATAGACAACCCATGTTGTAAAGACAACATGTATTTCTGGTTCTGAAAGCAAGTATGCCCGGGTTAGGAATAGGTTAGGAGTTTTGCCAACAGATCTGGATGAGAATGTGTGTAAGTATAACTATTATGAGTATTATACATATAACACACCCAATTTTAAATAGGTGATGGTGATGAAGATAGATTAAATGGTAGAAAGATATATGATAGATAGAATTATATTAGATATCTTTTTTTTCTTATCAGTTGGGTTTTAAAAATTAATAAACCTAAAGGCATTTCTAATAGTGTACTTTTTCAAAGCAACAGAAAAAAGTAATCAAAAGTATGGGGTTAAAATTTTACAAAATAGGGCCAGGCAATTGACCTAGTGTAGAGTGCTTGCCTAGCATGCATGAAGACTGGGGTTCAACTCCTCCATATCACATAACAGAGAAAAAACAGAAAGTGGTGCTATGGCTCATGTTGTAGAGCTCTACCCTTGAGAAAGTCCAAGGATAGTGCTCAGGCTCTGAGTTCAAGTCCCAGAACTGGCATAATAATAATAATAATAATAATAATAATAATAATATTTTCCCATTCTCTAGCACACTGGCTTAGATGTATAGCAGACTTTCACAAACAGCTCTTACTTGACACAGTTCATTTGTATGGCCTACTGTGAAGATGGCCTGCAGTTTCACTTGAACTTTCATCTCCCTTCACTCCACAGAGCACATTTCCCAGCCAGTATCTACCATTGCTATTGTATGGTTCATTCCAAAACATCTATATTTCCACGAGGCGAAAAAAGCCACGTGTGCACCACTCACTGAGTATAATTACTAGGAAAAAAATAAACTTCAACTTCTAGTGTCAACTTTAAATTATGTTATGCTTTGGGGATATTGTTACTCAGGAGGCCTGGTCCCTCCACTTTGATTTCCCAAGAGAAATAAGAGAAAAAAAAATAAAGGAGGTTTCATTCGTTTTTTGGGAAACAAGTGTATTAACCCAATTTGTTCTCTTTTCTTTTAATTATCTCCATGTTTCCCTCCAACTCAGGTTCCTCAGTCTTCTAAGGGGTTACCGCTACTTATTTATGTTTTCTTCTTCAAAATGGGGAACCGAATTAATTTCCCTGAATAAACTAATTTATAATTATTTTATTCTTTTAATTGCCTCCTATAGCTTCTTCAGAGGAAGCCTGTCACCTTCCTTCCACCTTCCCTTGGGTCAAGTATACCAGGGAAAGGAAACAAGTACAATTTACTAGGGCCTGGTGCTTGCATGAAAGCTTCAGGCCTTCTACATTGCACCCCAATTCAAATCCCATGGGAAGGTTTTCCTGAGAATCCCTAGGGGAAGGAGAAGGAGGAAAGTGTCACCACATTGTTGACTTCCAAAGGTTTATTTTCTATTGTCTTTATTTATACAGAGTTAAATAAAGATAACCTAAATTGTGTCACACAAAAACCACAGCTCATTTTCTGCCTTCTTTGTATTCTGGCATTTTTGATGATGTAAGAGTAAAAATATGGCCTTAAAACCTTTTTTAAAAAAGTTGCTTAATAATTTACTATTTAGTTCAAAACAAATCTCCAAAGAAACAACCATCCCATCAAAACATGGGCCAAAGACTTAAAGAGAGACTTCTTTGAAGGAGAAATAAGAATGGCCTATAGACACATGAAAAAATGCTGGATATCTCTGGCCATAAAAGAAATGCAAAACAAAATAAGTCTGAGATTCCACCTCACTCCAGTCAGAATGGTCATGATCAAGAAATCTAACAACAACAGATGCTGGTGGGGATGTGGCCAGGGGGCTTCACGACTACACAGTTGGTGGGAGTGCAAACTCGTTCAACCAGTATGGAAAGCAGTATGGCAGTTCCTCAAAAGACTAAACATAGAGCTCCCCTATGACCCAGCAATTCCACTACTGGGCATTTACCCACTCATCCAGAAACAAGGACATACTAAAGTCAACGATGTTCATTGCAGCACTATTTACCATAGCAAAGATATAGAACCAACCCAGATACCCTTCAGTTGATGAGTGGATCAACAAGATGTGGTATTTATACACAATGGAATTCTATGCTGCTGTCAGAAAGAATGACATCGTCCCATTTGTAAGGAAATGAAAAGAGTGAAGTAAGCAAGACCCAAAGGAACATAGGCTCAACGCTTTCCCTCATCTGTAATAATTAGTATACATCTAGAACTCTCCTAGCAGAGGATTACAATAGCTCAAACCCTAGATCCATAAAGCCTTACAGGATGGGGCCAAATAAATGGATATCTACGACATGGAAACAAGAGCTTAATTATAAGTGACTGCTATTCTTTGTATTGTTTTTCTCTCTTGTGTTGCCCTTTGGTTAATCTCATATTGTTACAGTATCCCATTTTGTTACGTGGCATATAACATGGATGTTTACTTGTTTATTTGAAATAGGAGGGGAAAAATGACGGGAGGGGTTGGGGGGAGGAAAATGGGGACAAAGACACGAGAGGAGATATCAATGTGTGAGAAGTAATGCACCCTCTATCTGGTGAATATAACTGTATATAAATAGTAAATAAACATTAAACATTAAAATCCAAGAATAAGCTAATGGTTATAGTGACAAAAGATACATATTTCACATAAACAATATTTTATAATTTTTTACAATTGTTTTATGATATAAAATGTTAGGGACCAAGACACAAGTTGTAATGCTGCTTTTGGAAACGTTGATGGCTCACATTTGTAATCCTTGCTACTCAGAGGATGAGATCTGAAGATTGGGGTTTGAAGCCAAGTCTGGCAAGAACGTCCATAAGATTCTTATCTCCAATAAATCCCATTAAAAGCTAGAAGTGGAGCTATGATTCCAATGGTAGGGCTCTAGTCTTGAGCAAAGAGGCTCACAGACAGCCCCTAGTTCCAGAATTAAAAGTCTTAGGATTGGCAAAAAAATAAATAAATGAAACTTGCCTAATTAATGATTGAGAAAAACAGTAATTTAAAGTAGAGAGGTTAATATATTTAGGTTGATTATTTTTTCTTATCCACATGATATATGACCTACTAACCAAGACTTAGGATCCCTGATTAATTTCCTGGTATATTCAACTTAAACTCCTCTCCTTCCCCATCCTCCCTCTCCCTTTCTCTCTCTTACTCCTTTCTCCATCCTTTTCCCCATTATACATATATATACACAATACATATGTATGTACATAAATGTTCACACATATCTCAAATATATACAACACATATGAGACATATCCTTTGCATATATTTACCTTATTACCATGAACTTCCCTCTATACTATTCCCACATTCTAAAAATAGCTAATTATATATAAAATAAACTCACAAGTATAATAAGACACAATAAGAAATCACATATTATGTAAATACCTTCATACTGGGTGAAAGCATTTATAAGAAATTATTTCTGCAAAGCAATTGTAAATGTAGGTTAAAAAAGGGGAGTGGGAGTATAGCCTAGTGGTAGAGTGCTTGCCTAGTATGCACGAAGACCTGGGTTCGATTCCTCAGTACCACATAATTAGAAAAAAGCCAGAAGTGGTACTGAGACTCAAGTGGTAGAGTTCTAGCCTTGAGAAAGTCCTAGGACAGTGCTCAGGCCCTGAGCTCAAGCCCAGATTTTCAAAAAAAAAAAAAAAGGGGGGGGGAGTGGGCAGGAGTTTGACCTAGTGGTAGAGTGCTTGCCTAGCATGCAGGAAGACCCGAGTTCGATTCCTAGGTACCACATACATAGAAAAAAAGCCACAAGTAGTGCTGAGACCAAAGTGGTAGAGCTCTAGCCTTACAATGACTGTGCTCAGGCCCTGAGCTCAAGCCCAAGACTGGCAAAACAACAACCACAGTCACAAACTGTAGCTAGCCAGATGCAGGTGGCTCATGCCTATTACCCCAGCTACTCAGGAGGCTGAGATCTGAGGATCATGGTTCTGAGCCAGCCTGGGAAATAA
This sequence comes from Megascapheus bottae, assembly GCF_031878675.1. Taxonomy (NCBI): domain Eukaryota; kingdom Metazoa; phylum Chordata; class Mammalia; order Rodentia; family Geomyidae; genus Megascapheus; species Megascapheus bottae. Next base: position 58,402,062 of record NC_143513.1, on the reverse strand, counting down.
TGTCCATTAGACTCAACTCCAATTAACCACCAGAAGACCAGAAGTGGCGCTGTGGCTCAAATGGTAGAGTACTAGCTTTGGGATGAAGAGCTCAGGGACAGCTCCCAGGTCCAAACCTCATGACCAAAACAAACAAAACCCAAACAAACAAAAAACCAAAAAAAAAAAAAAAAACAACAAAAATCAAAATCAACTATAGCTAAATAATCAAATTTCATGTTGAAAGAAATTATTGCTGAAAACCATGATTTACTAGATGGAGGTTTTTAAAGCTATTTATTTTCAGCTGTGTACCTATCCTCAAAAATACACAAAGATGTAAGATCTATGAATGAAATTCTGAAATGCACATTAGAATACTATCACTAGAGTGCCGTCATGCATTATCACTATTCTGATTCCTATGGATTCTAAATTTTAATTAGATAAAAAGGATGCAAAAATTTAGTCTGAAAGAGATAAATAGAAGGGAGATAAGACAAATAATATTAAAAAATGATGAAGGAATAATAAGTAAAAAAAGATAGGATAAACAAACAGAGACACAAAAAGGTTTTCTGGAGTAGTAATACAAACCATACTACTCAGATTGAATTTGGCAAGATATATCTCTGGAGATGGACACGCCTCTTCCTCAAACTCAAAGCAAACATTCTGTTCCACACAGATGGCCTATTCTGATTACTGCTCCTTTGGAATTATTTTGAAAAAGTCCATGTTCAAAGTTCATTGAACCCGGAGTTAATCAAATCCCTAATATTAAAGTTCATAATTCCTAATTATTATAGGGTCTATAGAGCTAGGAAACCAATGGATCTTTTGAGAATATAGACATGAGGGAACACATAAAAAGAGGAATTGAAAAAAATGTAGTAATAAAATACTGTGGTAAAAAACAGGAAACTTATGAGGACACCAGAGATAATAATAAAGAATGAAATCACAAAGAATCCCACAAAGAAAAGTTCCATTTAGACAAAAGAACATGAATATAATCCAAAAAAGTTTACAATTTTAAAAGTCTTCTTTCTGAAAGATTGTTTATAGGCAGTTACATTGTTTTTAGACTGAATTCAAGTGTATTTTGATGATGATGATGATGATGGTAAAGATGTTGTTGCTGGTACTGGGATTTAAATTCAGGATACTCATCAAGCTCTAGCACAGCTTTTTCACTCAAGGCTAGCACTTTACCACTTGAGCAATACTTCCAGTTCTAACTTTACACTGGTTAATTGGAAATACAAGTCTTTTGGATTTAATTGCACACCTTGGCTTTGAACCTCAATAATCAGCTCTCAAAGCTCCTGAGTAGCTAGGATACAGGTATGAGCATATATATCTACTGCTCCAATTCAACAGCTGATTGAAATGTATTAACTGTTGAAACTACAAAAATGGAATTCACTTTTGTGTGTGTGTTTGTCAGTTATGGGGCTTGAACTCTGGGCCTGAGGGCTGTCCCTGAAGTCTTCAGTTCAGGTCTAGTGCCTTATCCCTTGAGCCACAGCACCACCTCCAGTTTTCTGGTGGTTAATTGGAGATAAATGTCACATGGACTTAGGTGCCTGGACTGGCTTTGTACTAGGATCCTCGGATCTCAGCTTCCTGAGTAGCTAGGATTACAGGAGTAAGCCACCGGCACCCAGCTTTGAATTCTCTTTTTTAAAAGGTAAAATGCTTTAGTTAAAGTGGTGTATTTGGGTCAAAACAAAACATAAAATCTAATGAAAATGTTTTGCTCCATCATGAACATGAGACAAGTTGTACTATAGTTAGTACTCTCAAATTTCTAATGGCAAAAAAAAAATGCATTCATACCTGGGTTTGCTGATAGTGTATATTTCTAATATGTGTTAGCTCCTGGGAATGATGCTTAGCACCATATCAAAAAGAAAAAAAATAAAACAACAAAAACATGTATTCAATGAACAATAATAGGATACTATTTTTTTCTGAGTATATTCTTCATGTACTATAAGTCACTCATTAGTCATCAGTTAGTGTTTATCAGAAGATTCAAAATATCCTGCACATCCTGTGTCCTCTACTCAAAAACTTCCTTCTTTGATTGTAGTATTATGTGGTGTCTAGTGACATTATGATACTTAGGAAGAGGTTTCCTGAAATAGTTCTGGGATGAATAAAATAATGTTATCAGAACATGGCTGATTTTTTCATAATGATATAAAATCACACACACACTACACCAATACACTTTTTTATAATGAATTTCAGCCCTCTCACCTCCCTAACTTCATCATGCTTCATTGCTTACATCTTTACTTGTTACCAACATCATGTGTTTGTTCATTCCATTTCTACATTATCCTTTTTCCACTGAGCCCCTTAAAAAAACTCTTTTATTGGGCTACCCTAGATAAGTAATCTTCAATTTTTCATATATATTTTTTTTGGAATTAATAGAAGGATTACATTATATTCACCAGATAGAGGGTGCATTACTTCTCATATGTTGATACCCTTTCTCATGTGTTGGTCCCATTTCCCTCCCCCTACCCCACCCCTCACCTTGTTTTCCCCCCTTCTCTATCTGATTTCAAATAACCAAATATGCATATATCCAATATATCAGATAACAAGGTAAAATACTGTAACAATATGAGGGCCAGCAAAAGAAATGAGAGATAAACATAGCACATTAAGTCATCTTCAATTTTTTCATCATTCCATCTAGAACATACTTGAATCACATCCTAGCCTTTCCCAGAACAAAAGTATGAATGTCACCAGTAACCTCCATATGTCCATTGGTTCATCAGTCACTTCTCAATTATCTTATCAGGCTCCTCAGTTGCACATGATACTTGACCACTTCCTCCATTTGAAGACACTTTCTGGCCCTCTTTTGGTTCCTTTTTGCTCATTTCCCTTAGTTCTTCTTTATTTGTGGATTTCCACGTAATTAACTGGCTCAATTTTTGGAATACACTCCATTTGATCTACTTTATAGATAGCAGTTCTTAACTCTGTATTCAGTCACATAAGAATTATATGGGGAACTTCCAAAGAATGCTGATTCCCTTGATACATTACATTCCAGATGAATCATAACCTCACAGTAAAGCCTCACAGTTACACTTTCATCCAAACTCCACTTTCACTGAAGCTATGACTTCAAGTACCCAGATACATGGGTAGAGAACCCCATAAAAAATAAAAGACCCCAGTCACTACATATTATTTAGCCTGACAGTATCATAAACGTATCTCAGAAGGTAGAATTCTCCTCTCAACCCTAGCCTCTCCTACTGTACCAGATATTTCAAATCATCATTTATACCAAATACCCAAACGTAATCTTCCCAGCCTTACCACTTCTGTCTTGATCCAATCTCATCAGTTCCCATCTGAATCATTTCAGTGCTGATGTATGTATCTATGATAGTAGAACTAAGGATACTTGCTTTGGTAGAATCACTAACGTTGAGCTGTTCTTGTTCTGATACACTCCTGTATCAGCAATGCTTCAGGGAGGAAAGGAGGCTTTTGCCTGGCCTTTGGGTACTGAGTTTATGATGTCACAAACATATCTGAAGATATACTGACAAAGGGCAAAATAAATAAATAAATAAATAAATAAACCAAGTTCATTGGTTAAAAAAAAAAAGCCAAGGAAAGACAAAAGGAGTGATGACATCTAGTAACAGGTATAATAAGTGCTTTAACATTATAGTTATGTAGTGGCTCAAATTTACCTTGGGAACATTGCTCCTTCTTGTTTTATCACCTGGAAAATTCTTATTGATACATCCTTTTATCAACTGTGCTCAGATACTACAAGATTGGCTCACTAATTTTTTTCTTTCTTTTTTATTGTGATTAATAGAAGGGTTACATTATATTCAACGGTTAGAAGGCACATTAGTTAACAATCATTGCTATCCCTTCTCATGTTTATGTCCCCATGGCTCACTAAATTTTAAGCATTGATGTCTTGATTTTCTTACAATCAAAAGATGGACTTTACTAAGTTCCTTTCAAAACATTTTCATTTTTGAGATGTATACATATTTGTGCCCAAAGAAGTCATTTACACAGGCCGGGAGTTTGGCCTAGTGGTTAAAGTGCTTGCCTAGCATGCATGAAGACCCGGGTTCGATTCCTCGGTACCACATACATAGAAAAAAGCCGGAAGTGGTGCTGAGGCTCAAGTGGTAGAGCTCTAGCCTTGAGAAAGTCCAAGGACAGTGCTCAGGCCCTGTGCTCAAGCCCAGGACTGGCAAAAAAAAAAAAAAAAAAAAAAAAAAAAGAAGTCATTTACACAAAATAAGTGTCCTTTGAAAAGACTTCCTTGTTTAGTCTCAGAGCATGCTAATGAGCTAGGCATGTAGGCAAGTCCAGAAGAAAACAATTCTATTCTTCTCCATTTTATTAAATGTTGCAACTCATGAGAGAATATAAGGCTTGAAACAAAAATAGTGTTGATGTAATTTTAATCGTTATTCATTAACACAGTGTTGGTCGCTGAATTCCTAGCAGCTGTTTGCCATGTCTTGTTTCCCCTCATCTATCCTGCCTTTCCTGTAGTCTACTCTCGGTGCAAAAAAACAAAAAACAAAAAAAACAAAAAAACAAAAAAAAACAGGTGATACTTTTAAATAAATTAGAAAATGTGATCTGTATACTACAAGTTTCAAGTTTCCTATCTTTTTTTGTGTGTGTGGGTCATGGAGCTTGAACTCTGTATGTGTGCTGTCCCTGAGCTCTTCAGCCCAATGCTACTTGCTCTACCCTTGAGCCAAGTCCTACTTCCCATTTTCTAGAGGTTAATTGGAGATAAGAGTGTCAGTTCCTTTTGTGTTCCAGCGGGCTTTGAATCTTGATCCTCAGATCTCAGCCTGTTGAGTGGCTAGGACTACAAGTGTGAGCCACCAACTGGCCCTGGTTTCCTATCTTAAAAGTTAAAAACTAATGGCTTATTAGGTCTTCTATTACCTGTTTAAGTCTCAGAAACGTTTAATTTTTAGAATAAGAATAAGAATATACTGTCCTGTTAGTTACTTCTAGTTAACAGAAGTAGTAACAGAATGTTGAGATATTGGTATCTTTCTTAATAAAAACTTCTTAGGAAAAAAATCTTTTACCAGATTCTCAAACAGCCCCATGAAACAAAAAATGACCAGAATCACTGTACATAGGACTATCCCAATTAATCACACTTCTACTTATTATAAGTTAGGTTTTGACCTTTTCAGATCTTCTATTATTAGTCAGCCATACAACAGAAACAAACCACAGCTATTGAGCTGAACAATTCCTCAAGTATATATTCAGTTCTCTTTAACAATGTGGGTACATTCTCTTAACTCATTCAGCATATTACACTCAAGATCTAAGTCTAAAGAAACTAGACTGGATTGTCAAAAACAAAACAAAACAAAAAAAACAGGTATCACAATTACTATCTTGTATTTCTAAACTTTTCTTTTTTCCCAGGACATTTTTCATTCAAACATGAACACACGCCAATATTTGCCATCTTGAAACAAAACATTCTAAACCAAACAAAAAAAGTTTAATTGACCTGCCTTTCTGTCCAGGAGTCCAACTTTCCTAGAAATGTTCTAGTAAATATGTTTGCTCACATTTGATAGTTAACATCTCTCTGGCTTTTCTAGAAAAATAAAAATGGCCTTAAAATAATATCACTAAATAATATCCCCACTCCACAGAATTATTTCAGAACTCATCTTACTTTGTAGTCAACAATATCTGCTGCATTTGTTTATTTTATTTTTTTATTGTCGGGATAATGTATAGAATGGTTACAATTACATTCAAGTAGTAGGTGTACTACTTCTCACACATTGATACCCCCCTCATGTTTTTGTCCCCGTTTCCCTTTCCCCACCCTTCAATCATCTTGTTCCCCCCACTTTCCCTTCACTATTTCAAAAAAACAAATAAATGAATACAATATATAGTGGTGCATTTTGTTATACTCTTCTTCCATTCCTGGCACCAGTGTTTCCAGTTCATTTCATCTTTCTTACTGTTTCGTCTCAGCAATATAATCTGCTTTTCTAGGCACTTCGAACTTTTGACTAGTGTACCTGGTCAGTGGCCTTTGTCTGACTTACTTCCTATCTGATATCATCTCTGGAAAAGTCTGAACTTTCCATGGGCTTCTCTCAGACATGCAAGTTGAGCCACACTCACATCTCACCAAATTGGCTGGCCTCCAGTGATTCCTGAGTCACTTGGTTCCTAGCTATTTGACCCTTTTTTCCTCTGAAATCTGTTTAAGAAAACCAGCTCCATTGTTTCAAATAGCTTCTCTATAAGAACAAGTTATCAATAAATATGGTGTGCTTCGTCCTAAACCTTTTCTCAGAACCTAACTGTTACTTCCAAGTGCACTTTGGATCTCTGTAATTGTGTACTATGATTTCAAATTGGCAGGCTGTTAAAACAAACATTAACAATTACTTGCCAGCTACAAATTTGGCTATTTCTCTTGGCATTCTAACTTCTAGTTAGAATAACTGAACTAAAAAATTAATGACAGTCCTTATGTACCTGTTATTCTAGTTCTTACCTAAAATAATTTCTGCGCCAGGACCTTTCTAGAACTCCTAAAGACAAGACAACCTTTAGAGTTTCCACTGCTCATGGCAAATCCCTTTGGGTTGAACACAAACTTTGCATCCTCACTACTGTGCCTACTACACACTGGTGTTTGATCTGGTGAAACAGAATCTCTACCATGAAAACCCTTTCAGTTTTCTGTTAGCAACTACAATAAAACTCTTAGTGTGTTTCAGAGTTGCAAGTTTTTCCAATTCTTTCCATTTCATTTGTTTCTTCACCTAAGCACCCAGCCCTACAATGCTTCCTTGCCAATTTCTCTGTATATTCATTGTTTTGTTTCCTCCCCACCCATCTACTAAGTGAATGATAAGTTACTTTAAATTACTAGCTCAGTGGCCTGAAACAACCTGGCTACAAAATCCCACACAAAAAATTCAAGAGTTGGAATATACACATATTGACAGTTTCTCTCTCTTCTTTCAAATGAACAAAGAACTAGGTGCTTGGGAGTGTATTTTGAATATTTCTGTGATTTCAATGTTAAATTATATACATTTCAGAACCTTGTACAGTCTTTTCTTGGTTCTTAATCAAATGGATAGGTATCAGAGAGAACATTACATAATTTATTTTCCCAAACTTGAGAAAGTGAACTTAAGTGCTCACTTATGGCCCTGCATAAATACTTGTAAATAATTCTGATCAATGCTTCAAATTTACAATAACTGATTATTGGATACAAAAATAAGCAATAACTTATGTGAAGAATATGTTATCTTTTATCTCCTTTGCTCATGTCAATTTCTTCTTTATTTCTTTTTTTTTGTGTGTGTGTGGGTCATGGGTCTTGAACTCCAAGCCTGGGCGCCGTCCCTGAGCTCTTCAGCTCTACCACTCTACCCCTGGGCCTGAGTGTTGTCCCTGAGCTCTTCACTTCAAGGTTCTGCCCTATCCCTGGAACCACAGCCCTACTTCCCATTTTCTAGTAATTAATTGGAGATAAGAGTCTCATAGTCTTTTGTGCCCTGGTTGGTTTTGAACCATGATCCTCAGATCTCAGCCTCCTGAGTAGATAGGATTATAGGCATGAGCCACTGTGCCTGGCTTCATGTCAATTTCTTTCAACACATACATATCTACATACATATAATCTGTTGCACTTCTATTTTTCCATTTGGTTGTTCTGCCTAAGAAGCAAAACTTGTTGAAATTCTATTTTCCAAAGACTGGCAAATATTGCATAAGGCACAATTTTAATTCATTCTCTCACAGAGAGACATTCTGACATAGACTTAAAGACACTGGGCCTAAAGAAACAGAACATAACAAAACAAACATTATCTAGGTAATTAAATATTTTGAGAACTGCAATGACAGAGTTTGCCAAAGTCATTGTTTCTGGAAGCTCCAATTACAACATGTGGTCATAATCATGAAGTCCTGTCATTATCCTTCCACTAAAATACTGCTGCTTCTACAGCTATAGGCAAAACTGGGGCTTTTTCTTGGGAACAAAAATAGACACAAGATTTTACATTAGTACTGAAGCTAAAAACAAAAAAACTCAACACTAAACTTCATATTAATTTTTCATAAAGCTCCATCAGGCATGAATTTCTTACTGTAGCCTCTACTCTCTAACCTGTCTCCCCCCACCTTATCTCTCAGGTCCTCATCTAGGCATTGTCTCTTCCAGGAAGTAAATTTCATTGACAATTCTTTAAGGATGATGACTATTACAGCAGTTAAACTCAATATTTCACCCGGGCCAGGCTGTGTCAATCACTAAGCAATATTCAATCTTTTTCCTAACAATTCTAAGTAGTGGAGACTAATAAAGTGGCCATTTTAAAGATAAGACATTGAGATATAAAAAGGTTAAGTGACCTGCTAAGGGAAACATCAGCATGGTCAGTAGTAATGCCAACATGTGAAATCATGTTGACGGTTCTCAAAGTCTTGTTCTTCACCGAGCCACTTTGCTGCTACGTGATGAAGAAGAGCAGACCCTTAGTGACCCAGTATTCTTCACTGATTGTGTTCTTCAGCAGTTAGGTTCATTGATATTCTAAAGCTGGATCTGTCCTCCATAAATACTAAATCCAGAAAATCAAATGTAGAGTAAGTGTAAGAAATGAATTATCAGATATTCCTGAAAAAGTAGAAAAATCTCATTAAACAGAGTTTTGTTGAAGCCTAATTTTTACAAAATATTATAGCTATATACTATATAGCTATAATTGGCACACCTAAAACACATTAGGAGTTACCATTCCTATGGTAAGAAGTGTCTCAGAGTGTAATGAAAACCCTTGGCAATTTGAATATTATATGACATGAAATTATACTATAATTATTTCAAAGGTCAAGAATCTTACAGATTTCATTTTAAAACTCTCCACCTGGGTGATGCAATCAGATATTTTAGGGATGTATGAAAATATTTAATTATACAAAACAAGTAGAAATCTACTAACTAAATAAGCTTTAAGTAAAATGCTCACTATTTTCTGATGAGTATTTTCTTTCTCTTCTGTAAAAAAAGAAGGAACTCTTTAAAAAATCCTTTTTTGAGTGAATATGAACATTTTATTTTTCAGTATTATTTTATTTTTCAATGTTAGGTTCAAGGAAAGGCAAGATAAAGTGGTCTGGAATAAAGTAATGAATCACTGGCTAACTCATGGGTCATTCTGTGGAACTATTATACTGGGCACTGCTAACAATTTCTCAACAAAAGAGAGGCTCAGACTCAGTTTAAGTATTTTCAAGAACTCACAGACTAGGGGCCGGGGGTTTGGCCTAGTGGTAGAGTGCTTGCCTAGGATGTATGAAGTCCTGGGTTGGATTCCTCAGTAGCACATATACAGAAAAAAGCTGTGGAAGGAAGTGGTGCTGTAGCTCAAGTAGTAGAGCACTAGCCTTTGATGGAAAAAAAAAAAAGTACCTAGACCCTGAGTTCAAGCCCCAGAAATGGGGCTCACATCCTAGTGGGAAGTATAGAACCAATGTGAAAGTATTAAAATCTCCAGAGGAAAAAAGCCTTAGGTCCACGGGAATAGATCCAAAATGTCTGCGTCTGCCTCTGAACATCAACTTTGCCTTATACCCATTGCTTTGAGTGGCTTCACTGAACCCCTTTGAGCTTTCACGAAGTATTGTTTGGCACATAAGTCCACATGAATGAAGCAAGTAGAATTGGTCCTGTTACAAAGAAGGCATGCTAGCTACACAAATAAACCCAGCTTTAAAATGTTATACTTAGCCCAGACACTGGTGGCTTACACCTGTAACCCTAACTACTCAGGAGACTGAGATATGAGGTTCATGGTTTAGAGTCAGACCAGGCACTAAAGTCTATGAGACTTATCCCCAATTAACCACCAGAAAATCTGAATTGGTACAGTGGCTCAAGTGGTAGAGCTTTAGCCTTGAGCTGAAGAGCTCAGTGAAATGACTAGCCCCAGAGTCCAAGCCGCATGACCAGCAACAATAACAACAACATCAACAGCAACAAAGTTGCACTTAGGCCCTAGGTCACTCATTGGAAAAGACATACTAAAATGTACTAAAATAGTTAACCAATGCATACACATAGTTCGGCATTCCTGAAGTGCATACAAACAATGGGCTCATGCTAACACTGTTTTCCACACCTGTTCAACACAGACCTGGAGTGCTTTAAAAGCACTGCCAACTATTGAAATATTCAATCCACCACCAGAAGCACAAAGATGCCCTTCAAGTTGTCAATATTATTCACCCAAAATAGAAAAAAAAATCCCCACAATTACAAGGGCCATAGAAAGGAAGGTAATACCTATTTGCCCAGCTGGTCATGGTTGGCTGCTTTTGAAGTTCTTAACTATTATTTTTGTAATTTGTTTCCTTATTTACTATAGTGACAAGAGAAAGAACAGAAAATTAAAACAAAAAATGTGAAATTTTTAAAAAATGAGAAAGTTTTAGCACAAAAGAATACTTCATTGTTGCTGCCTTTTTGAGGAGAAAAACAGAGACTGAAAAACATTTCTATCCATTTTTATTCAAGCAACAAATCAAGATCAGTCTAGTATCATTAAATTCACTTAAACTATTTCTGTCATTGCCCCATTCTTTTCAAAGTATTTTAAATCTCTGATCTCTGTGAAACAAGGGATCTAATATTCTGAACAGCAAGAAACCTATCTTGAGAGGAAAAAAAGCATTGCTTAAAAAAAAAGAGAATCACAAAATCTCCAGGTTAAAAGTAACTTCAAAAATCATCTAATCATGTCCAGGAGTTTGGCCTATTCGTAGAGTGCTTGCCTAGCATACATGAAGACCCAGGTTCGATTCCTGGGTACCACATACATAGAAAAAGCCAGAAAAAGCTCAAGTGGTAGAGCTCTACCCTTGAGAAAGCCCAAGGACAGTGCTCAGGCACAAAGTTCAAGCCCCAGGACTGGCAAAAAAAAAAATACCTAATCAACCACTTATAGAAAAATCAGTCATTATAGAAAAAACTAAGAAATCATGCATTCCCTCTTATTGGTAGTGTTTTTCCTTTTAATTTGTCATTTGTTGTTTCTACAAATTTTCTTTCTTTTGGTATAGAACGTTACCAGAGAATAAATGCAACTGTTAAACAAAAACCAGAGAAATACAAGCTTAAGCAATGTCAATAGTCATTAGAGACATCTAATTTTGTGAAAGTATGCAACTGGCCAATAGAAGTTTTGTCCAACACTTAGTAATTATAATAGAAACTTGCATTTGGCTAAGTTCTATAGACCAAAAGTAGAGATAACTATATGAGTTTAGGGAATTTATTTAGGCATTTTTTGTTTTCATTTTAAATTCCTCTTTCTCTCAACTTAATTTGAAATGTTACTTTGTAGTAAATTTGGAATACAAAGGACTCTACTTATTGTGCTCTCTATGATCAGATGGTAAGTAGAAATTGGGGGTGGAAATGAAAACAGGAGAAAGAAGTCAAAAGGAGAATGCGGGCTTCAAGGAGAGAGGGAAAGAAAGAATAGAGCTACATTTCATTTCCACAGTGTTGATTAGCCTCCTCTTTCAAATTACATATGAAGCGCCTACTTATATTAGAAATAAATTCAGGTATGATACTTTAAGCAAGGAATAATAAAGAATTCCATAAGTTATTTCAAGTCGGACGAGTATGCAAATGTTACCATTCTTAAACACTAAAATAAGTAAATATCAAAAGGAAAATAAGAGGTTAGGAACAGAATAACTAAATTCAAATGTATAAAACAAGGAGATTTCAATTGCATTCAATTATTTCACCTAATCACCTAGAAGTGAAGATCCTCCAAAGAAAATTGCATTGGCTTCTGAGCTCCTTGGAGAGCCAGTTTAGTTAACAGCCTACCTGTACTTCAGAGATGACCATGCAGCTTACATGTCAAACTCATTTTAAAATGTCAATCATGTCCTTTTCAATCTAATTAGTTTGGAAAGTAGTGTCACTGACCTCGAACTATGCAGACCATTTATTATCATATCTTTTGATCAACCTAACACTTCGCTTCAGTTGAATTTAAGACACCTGTAGCCAAAATGTATTATCCTTTCTCCTGGTTATTACTCCTAACTCTCAGTACAATTTCCTATTTACAACTCACTTTAGCACTATGAACAGACATGGCCAACTTCATAAAGAAACCCCATAGAATTTCCTTTATTTAATGTCTTAGGGCAATTAACATAGGAAGGTAGAGAAATAAGAAAGACACGTATATAGAGAGATGATGCCAAATGTATATAAATATTTATGGCACATACAGCAAATGCACATAAAATATTCAGAATTTCAGATAAGAATAGCAGAAAAGAGGAAAAGAATAGGACTATAGATATGCTGAAGGTAATTGAAACTTAAGGTAGGGATTTCTCTTCTTAATATGATATAGTGAACAATAGAGTCTATAAACTGAGTGCCAGTAGCTCACGTCTATAATCCTCATCCTCAGGAGTTGGCAAGACAAGAGTGGGCCTGGTGGAGTGACATTAACAGATGATGGCTAGGCAGCAATGGGAATCATCAACTCCATTTTCTAGATGGGTCAGGAAAATTACCCAATCTTTTTTCTCATTCCAATTTTACATATTAAGATTTGATTTATAAGATAAAAGTCTAATTAGGTAATTTTATCTCTTCCATATAGAACAACACATTACATAAAGGACAGAAAAACACACATCCTTAGACATGCTGCCAAAAATAGTATATTCATATCTTTAGCATGGCATTTTTTTAAGTGGGGAAGTTTATATATTTAAAGTAATGACTAGTCATTATAGAAGATGATAATCTAAAAGTAGGGTGTCAGCTGCCAAATCTTCATTTTCTGTCTTGTACTTTGCTTTAGAGAAGTAAAGAAGCATGGTAAAATTCTTTTAGTCAGAAAGAAAAAGCAAGAATGTTTAATGATGTTTACTTTATCAAATTATTACTAGTGGGTATGATTTAACATCAGGTTAGACAAAATATGCGTATTCTTCACACTTACCTTCAGGTGAAGAGCCTGTCTTTTGAGAAAAGACAGCATTTACTTTACTCTTCTTAGTGATATCATTGTTTACAGACAAGCTGGACTGAATTTTCCTGTGCATTTTTTGAGAAACAGGAGCTGAAAGTTTGCTATGATCTGTAGCTGAATGTTTGGTCCCATGGTGAATTCCATTTCCATTACTCAGATTTGTGTGGCCTCCATTCTTTATTTTGCCTGTTTCCTCCTCGCTGGATTCCTGTACTGAAGTCTGTGGCTGAGGCAGGCGCTGAGGTTGAGCTAAATTTAAAAACAAGAAAATTGTATCTAATTAAGAAGAAATTTGTACATGAAAATACATTCAATAGTAGAGATGTGCATTACCCATGACTCTAAAATGATGACACAAGAGACAGAAAAGAAAGACAAGCACAGATACAGAGAAAGAGAACAAATCTATAGGAAAATTTGGGGAAAGTACAAACCACTGCTATAATGAAAGAGATAAAAGAAGTCCAAATTAGTAGACTAGAGTATAATTAGGAGTAACTGGGGCAATTTTAAGGAAGAAAAAGTGCAGGGACTTGATTTAGTAGATCATCACAAAGCAGTATTTAATCTGGTAGACATAGACCTATAAATATTGCAATAGGACAGTAGATTCCTAAATACACAGTTCCATGCACAGACATGTAATGCATGTCTCACACAATTCCAGATACATTAAATGTCTCAAAGGAAAGTATAACCTTTTTAAAATAAAAATATATAATAAATAGGAACTAGTTACCTAGTATTTCCAAACATTTTCATAAATTTTGGTAAGTTCTTGCATCCCACAGCTAAAGTCCTCTGTAGGTTGTGATGGATTACAGGAGCTATTATGCAAAGAAATGTCCACTTTGTTTTCTGAAAGAGACCAGTCCAAGATGTCCACTGCACTAGAGAAGTGAAGCCACTCAGTACAGTCAGTAGGTAAGTGCCTGTTGGTCTTGGCAGTGGGGCACAGCTCTGATGTCTACTTCCCGACAGACAAATGGCCTAATAATTGTGTCTAATAAAGTAGAGAGTTTTAAGAAAGTCCTACTGACTGGATGGGTGTGACCCTTAGTTCTGGGACACCAGGAACCTCTACATGCTGCAAAGAAATTAAATTTCTATTTAAATTCACAAAAAGTAGATCCTGGGCTTACTAACTAGAAATGATGGTTCTAACCTCCATTACTCCACAAAAACAAAAACAAAAAGGAAACAATATAAAACAAAAAACCCTCTTTATATCAGTTAAGTAAAGAGACTATTAAAGCCAGTATTTTCTCCAAGTACATCTGAAGCAAAGCTTTCTACAACAACAACAACAAAAGACAATAACAAATATTCACTGTGAAAATTTTACAACTTTCTAATTTTTTAGAATGTCAAAAACATGGAAAGGTGTATCAATGTTCAAGAAGCAATGTACCCACTACCTGATGAATGTAACTGTGATGCTCCTGTACCTCACCCCAACAATAAAATTATTTTTGAAATAGCATGAAAAAAACCTAAAGCTGCTGTTTTAGTCTGTTTATAATTATCAACAACTATAAATTGTAAATTATATAAGAATTGTTAAGAATTCATTGACATTCTAAGTATTGCATGCAAAGCTGTCTCACTTGCACATGGTTCTAACAAATGTCTAAAGGGGGAGCAAGTAATTATCATCTGGGGACCAAGTAAGACTTGTAAGTAGCTTTGGTAAAAAAGACAGGCAATAATATTTGAGTGACTCTTAAGCACACTATTTTCTTCAGTTTTCATTCATTTACTCTATCATAATGAAAATCATCTTTCCATATCAAAATGTTCTACACATGCACATGTTTCAAGAGAGAACAGATTCCTTTTTGTTGTTTAACAAACAAAAGTATGCTTTCATGGAAGCATGCTAGTATTAATACCTGATTTATAAAACTAATCATTTTTATAGTTTTTCAAGTCTAAAGTGATAAACAAATGGGAATAATTGTCTAAAAAGTGAATATTTGGGAATGCCCAAAGTAATGCTATAAAATGTACCAAAACATTTTTCCTAGATGCAAATAAAAACAAGACGACTACCTCCCTATTTAGCAGTGATATATGTAATATATATTCTATATTCTTAAAATTTTTTATTGTTATTATAAAGGTGATGGACAGAGAGGTTGGAGTTACACAAGTCAAGTAAAGAAGACATTTCTTTTTGTACAATGTCACCTCTTCCCTCACTCACTCCATACCCTTTTCATGATGCAGTGCTTCAATGAAGACATTTAAAAGTAGAGAACTATTTCTTTTGGGTGTACAACATTTGATGTAGAGGTTAGTTATCTGCTACTTCTATAATTTCTTGTATCAACTAGAATTGACACTCAAAGGACTGCTACTTAAATTAGAGCTAGTTATGTATATGTACTTAAAATATGCCAAAGAAAATGGTTAAACTTATTATGGTGGTTATTTCAAAGGGATTCTAGTAGTCTCTTCAAATATTTTAGGGCCACAATTTTTCTCGACAAATAATCCAAGCAATCTGAGAATTTGGTTAAGTCATGTTATTGACCAATGCTGCAAAGACATTCTTATAAATCTAAAATGTCACAATCCAAGGTAAATTTAGATTTATTGTGAAATAGCTAAATATCATCAATAAATAAAATTAAAACACGAGTGTGTGTTGTCACAAAATTCTTAAAATGACAGGTTTGACCTTTCCCACTATCAAAACTGACTTATTGCAAATTACTGATCGTAGTTGGAGTTGTATTGTAACATCTTAATGGGACATTTACATTTTGGGCTTCAAAATTGTATCTATTTCTATGGGCAAATAAATAACACTACAATATATTTTTTGGTCCCCTGTCATTTTTATTGTTTTTTTTTATTATAGCTAGATAATCAAGTATGATCTCTAGGCTTAGTTCTTTTTCACATTAAAACAATTTTTAATGATCGTTTTGCCAGATGTGTTTAGTATATCAAACAAAACAGGATAAGACATAGATATATTAGTTATTTGAATTTGCTGATCATTTTTCCTACTTTAACCTTATGTCAAAGTTACAGTTAAAACCAAATAGAAAACATGATTTTATTTTCAAATACAGAACAAAAACTTCTTATAAACTGGACTACAATGACTTGGTCGAAACAGATTTATTTCACTTTATTTTATAGAAGTTGTGTATGGCTTTAAAAAGCACGTTAATATGGGAACAATACAATACTTCTTAAAACACAAGTGATGCCTAGGGACTTGTGCTATTCCTTTAATGATCCACTGCTCTCATTCAGCTGTCTTTCTTTTTTCAAATCTTTACATATGTGACAGCTCTCAAAAGTAGACCATAGACCATCTGGCATTTTCAGAGGTGTAACTTGTGCAAATTCAGCTCTATTGGGAGCACACTGCTATCTTCTGCCTGCATTATAAAGGGACAATAGAATGTAGAACTTATGAGTTGTTTTGAATTATTCATTTTTGCCTGTATATTCAAGAAATTTTACAAACTCTGCATTTTGTACTACATAATCACATGCGTTAAAGGTACAAAGAAACTTTTTGACACCTCTTTTCTACAGAAAGCTGGCATTTTGTTTGATATGTGAACATTCAGCATCTGTTATATCACTCTAAACAGAATGGGTGCTTCTACAAAAGACCCCATTTTAAATTTGCTCTATACCAGTGAAAAATGTATTCCTGATATTCAGTAACAAATGCAGTACAAACCAAAATTTCAAATACCAGTTAGAAGAGCACTCAACATTTTCAAGCTGAATAGTACTGGTCATCTGCTTACCATATGTGTAAAGATTAAAAAAAATCATTGTGCACACAATGCAGCATGATTTTAATTTTAATATCCATGATGAACAGTTACAAATGCCTTAAGAAATGCTGTGCTTCTGAGGCTCCTATTTTCAATCAGAAAAGAAACCAATAGAATTAGGCCTAGCAATTTTTCAATAATAATAATAATAATGATAAAATATGCAAGTAATTGAGTCCATAGCATGAACTTCTCTTGATAACCCTTTAGAAATAAGTAGGTGATATTGTAGCTAGTAATTGTACTTGGAACTTCAGTTCTGGAGAAGCAGTAGAAAGCAATATTTTCCTATAGCAGCCAATCTATGAACATGTCAAACCATCTTCAGTCACTGGTTTCTTTACATAAGTCAGGTCTAATAAAATTACAAATGAATTCTAAGGCTGCTTAGTGAATTTAAGTCATTAATGTTCACATTAAAATAAAATTGGTTAAATCTTAAAGACATTAATATTAAACCTAGGAAACAGAGTAAAAACTGAATTAGCTTTTCCATGGACAACTACAATGTTTCTATTAGTGAGATACTGCACTGTGGTCACTGTGGAACAAACAGATATGCACACACATGAACATACTTATACATACTCCAAAGCACACAATGCACACAGAAGAATGGTAGAGTTTGTATAAAGGCAGATTAAATATTACTTATTAAATATGCTTAAACCATTCAATATTAAATATGGCATATATTAAAATATGCATTTATAAAGAAAGAGTTTTTAAAAAGATGAAATATATCTCATATGATAAAACTATATTAGGGTTTGTTGCTATATAATGGGAATCTAGACTAAAATCATTTAAAATGCATGTGATAATATTCCCTTTTTCTTTTCATCATCTGGATTCAGAGCTTTCTTGATAGACCGATGGTGGTAAAAATCTGCATTCTAATGTGAAATAGCCTAGCACTTGGCATTTTCCATGTTGGTTTCTTATTTCCCTTCCAATGGTCTTCTGAAATAGTGTATTTATTTCTTGAATTTCTGAATGTTTTCACCTTCATTTTATGTATTGTAATGAGGAAATCTATCTTTTGAATTCCAAAACTTTAAGAAAAATACTGCCCATTTAAGAATCCCTATCAAAGACTCTAACTCAAAGGATGGAAACTGCCAGAATGAAGGGCCTTGGGTCATGATTAGATCATCCATTCAATTTCAATTAATTATTCAAATTAAGTCATGAGATGTCATTGGAAACTTTACTACCCAAAGTAAAAAGATAGAATCATGAGTTGTTTTGAAAGCTAATTGCTTTTTGTGTTTAGTCATAGTTGAGAAAAATTAGTCATATTTTAATAAAACCTATAGCAGAAAACTACTACCTTTCTCACTAAACTTATTCTCCCCATTGTTCAAGGCAGGTTCCATTTTCAGCCCTCCTTTGCAGATAGATTTGTGCCATGTGTCTGTGTGGTCTCTGAAGAAGGTAACAGAAGAGCTATTTCTGGCACTTCTGGCTGAGCCTTAGGACTTGGGTGTGCCCTTTTTTATACTATCCTCTAATTGTAATTGTCAGCAGCCAGCTTTGACCAGCAAGGAAAATATCTTACAGGATGTTGGAGAAATTGAAGAGAAGGGATCTGCATGCAGCAGAGTCGAGCCTCTCACTAACATGAGATGTTCATCTCATCTGTTACACAAGAAATTAGCTTTAATACGTTGAAGCCACAGAAATAATGTTAAGACTCAATCTGAAGCACTAATCACCTTTCTCAAGGCCTATCAACCACTATTCACAGAAGAAACAGGCATAATAAGATGTCAGCTACCAATGACCCAACTGACTCTGTGTCACCAAATTTTACTAGAAAAAATATTGCATGATGATGATATTAATAAACCATCTCTCAGTAGCAGTAGAAAAATGACTACCAAATATACATCCTATCCCCAGGCCTTAGAAAGCAAACAGTTTAAGATACAAAAGGTAAACTAGGCAAATTATGGCTCACACTTGCAATTCTAGTCATTCAGTAGGCTAAAAACCTACAGAATCATAGTTCGAAGTCAGCCCAGACAAAAAGTCCATGATATTCAGAAATCATAAAACAGCTGTATTAGATACATGACTCCAGTTAGAAGGGTGTCAGCTTCAGCCAAGCAACCAAGCTGAATGATTACAAGTGATTTTAAGTTCAAATTTTAAGACTGGCAAAAAAGGAAATAGTAAAAAATAATAATAATTCATCTGGTTGTTACAGAGGTAGAATAATGTTACAATTTCTTAGGGAAAAATAGGCATGTGTATGTGTATAATATATTAAATAAATATAAATATGCACAGATATATTATATATCTAAATAAGGTAAGACTGTGATGACTAGTTTTCCTAAGAAACTACCTGATACCATTATAGTACCTCTGTAATAAATATTTATTACATATAGAACAAAATATACATTATATTTCTTTTGCTTCTTAAAGAACCACATTACAGGAACTGGGAGTTTGGCCTAATGGTAGAGTGCTTGCCTAGCATGCATGAAGACCTGGGTTCGGTTCCTCGGTAACACATACATAGAAAAAAGCCAGAAGTGGTGCTTTGGCTCAAGTGGCAGAGCTTTAGCCTTGAGAAAGTCCAAGGACAGTGCTTATGACCTGAGCCCAAGCCCAGGACTGGCAAAAAAAAAAAAAAAATCACATTAGAAGTAGATGTTTGGAAGTCTGTTATTATTACTATATTATATTTTAACAGATAAATTTTTATCAGAATTCTCCAGGTAATAAGTATATAATAGTTACCAAGTCTAGATAGTCAGATAAGCAATATTTGCAATTATATTCATGTCTAATTATAAAATTTACAGCAAAAGTGTTAAATATTTCTTGGGTTTTTTTTTTTTTGTAAAGGTAATGTACTGAGCCATTACAGTTACATAGATCAGGTAGTGAATAAATAACTTTTTGAACAGTGTCACCTCTTCCCTAGTTTCCTCCCAGTTTTTCCCTCCTGATGCTCCTCCCCAAGAAGTCTTATAGTTCATTCTTTTCCAACAGGGTATCTAGTGAATATCACTGCTAAATTAGTTCAATTTTCATCTCACCATTTCTGTACTTTCCCTTCCCCTTCCCCTAACAGACAAACTTAGATAGGAGACAAAAAATACAAAAATCAAAAACAACAAAAAGGGAGGGGACTATCAAAAAGTACATTAAATATCTCTTGTTTCCATTTCTTAGAGGTCATTTTGATAAACATCATTTTATATGTTCATATGTCCATAGTTATTGAGCCTTTGTGAACCTCTTCTATGAATATCCTCCATTGGTTTCACTGTGTGAATGTTTAGTCTTGTTTAATAGATCATATCCAAGTGTAATTTTTGTCTTTTACCATCCATTCTGTTTATAAGCACATTCTAATTATTACAAATGCGGGAAACCATGCAACCTATGTTTTTTGGGGGGTCTGGCTTTCTTTGTTCAAGGTAATTTTTCCTGTATTTTCTTAGGAATAGGCCAATGCCATTCTTTCTGATGAAAGCATAGAAATCCATTAAGTATATATACTACATTTTCTTGATTCATTCATCCACTGAGGGGCATGTGGGTAAGGAGCATCTGGGTTTTGTTTCTTGTTGTGCATAGCTATATTTAAAAAGCACCTGATAGTCTATCTTTATTGAGATAGCGTGTACTCAAATACAACCCTTTAATAACATTTGAAAAGTATTTCACTTAAGTAACTTTAGTTCATACAAACATTAAACAATACATACTACAGTAAATTTAGAATGAATATTCACATTAATGAGAAGTAAAAAAAAAACATATCCCCAAATCCTCAATATTTTGAACTTCAGATTCACTAAAAGGGTTTTGACATGAAATAGAGAATTGAAGGACTATGAAGCATGAAAGAAGACAGCCCATTAGGAAGCAAGCAGAACTCTTACATTTCAACTTAAAAGACACATTGGCTTCTGGATCGATGATGAGTTAATATAGGTCTTAGAGCAAGCCCTGTGTTTGGGTCCCTTTATCCCTCTCTGTGTGACACAGACTTTTGGATAAGTCAAAGATGCAAGTCAAAAAGCTTGATTCTAAGCATTCTCATCCAGGATCAAACCTGCATGAGGAGCAGCTAGTTGAAATAAGAAGCTAGCTCCATAAAGAGAAGAATGAGAACAATGAGATGACTCTATCCTACTGCTTGCCAATAGCAATCCATATTAAATAATAGTGAAATAATTGTTCACATTCTAATCAGTTCTTGGAATGTAGACTATTTATATTTCATTAAGGATAGAACTTCACAATACTCTACACAAATTTGCTTACTGATTGTTACACTATAATTATGTCCATCAGTCTTTATAGCAACAAAATGATAACTCTATTTTTCCAAAGCAGAGGCAAATAAAAAAGGCAGGCATCTTTACTGAAAGATGTTTGAACATGCAGCCAACAATCTTTGATACCAAAATGAAAATAAATTGATTTATTCATGTTATTGTGAAAATTCAAAAGAGGGCACCTCTCTGTATAAATGAAATATAAAAGGTCACTCAAGCCAAGAACACAAACATCGTGAGTAGAGGCAAAGGTGGAATTCATTTCTCTAGTTGGTTACAAGTGTTGGGAGCCGAGTGCAGGGTCAGGCTGACCCATGAATCTGCATCACTGAGTAAGATAACCACCCAAAGAAATGAGATGTCATGTGTGATCGCCATGCCTAACTTTGAGCTATATCGTCGGCATTGTGAATCACCTTCTGGTGAGACTTGATTACCATTGGGTACGAATGTGTTATTGCTTTATCACTCTCTGCTGAGACCTATAGTGAGAGTAAACACGTGGACCTCCCCTGCCTATCCACCTTTGTACTGATAGGCTCCTGGACCCTACATTAGCTGAATGTACTTCCTCAATAAATGAGCTCCTGCCTTGACGGGTCTACCTGACGCGTCTGATTGTCCTCCAGCGCGGGAGGGCTAGATGTGAGCGGTCAGTCGGCCCTCTCCTTTCTTGGCTCGTCCTGGTTGGAGCGTGTTCTCTCTATCCCTCCTGCAGGTCAGGAGGGACCGAGGACTAAAAACCTGGACAACAAGGGCTTGCATTCCAAGGAAATAAGGCCATACTAGGAGCTCTTTACGCAAAGACAGTCATGATGGACACTGACAAGGGATATCTCACAAAAAGTCCTACAGTAAATGAGTCTGCTGGCCACAGAATACAGGCCAAGGTCAAGGAAGAAATGAAAAACCAATGCTTAGTTAGTATAGGGCTTAATCGTATTATCTTCCTTAGCGTCTAGTCAGGAGAAGACTAGTTACATCTTAGGCCAGTACTGTACTTTGGATTACACTGAGGCTGGTCCATTCCTCCTTCATCAGTCATTGAAATTTGATTTAGGGAAGATTATTTCAAAGAAATAATGCACCACTGCCTGGATGTCTGGGAGCAACATGACACAAGTTTTATAGGGAATCCTCTGATCTGAATTTGTATCTCATGAGAAAAGTTAAAGCACATGTATGTTTGATAGGAAGACATCTCATTGAGTATAAACAATATGAGATCATGTGCTTGGAATAATAATAATAATTAAAAGAGTATCTTCTTGAATACAACTACGTACAAGAGTGTAAGTCAGTCAAGATCAGGACCACAGCGGACATACATGCTGTGTCTCCACATCATCCCTTTCTCTTCATAACAAAATAGCTGTTAGTGAGAATAGGACATCACTGATACAAACTCTTTAAAAAGATAATAAAGTGCCTTGAATTACATACAGAAACCTTGGCAACTCTGGACATTTGCTGATTTTCTTTGATAGAAAGCTTCTTAAGAATAAAATTCCACATTCTTAGCATAAAGTCAATCTTATCAGGCACAAATGTACTGAAAAAGAGCCTTGTAGGATGTTGAGCACCCAGTGGACACCCACTAAAAATTAACTGCTGATGATGAATTATACTAGCTTTTAAGCTGTCATTTGATCCCAGCATATCACAACCATCCTGAATAAATCAAGCAACAGTTTGGTACTCAGCACCATTAGAAACTTCACCCATCACCTTCATGAGTCTAGGGAATTGCTGTAAAAGCATAATATGAGGATGGCAGAAATGTGGCTTGAATTCAAGAAATTCTATTATAACAAGGGAATTGGGGCTTCAGGTACAGATATCAAAAGATGTATAGCAAAATACATCCAAAATATGAGTTATGTTGCCTTTCTAAAAACAGAATGAGGGAAGTCAGTGCCAGACTGTGTGTCTAAAATGGTTTTGTTACTTTCCTAACATGAAAATAAACTCAACTGAATATAGTATAAAACTCGAATCTTCTTGAAATTAGAAGAATAGAAAAGCAATGAACTTTGAGTCAGGAAACAGGTAACAAACAAGCATGTCGGCATTGTGAGGTAACTTTCTTGTCCTTTTACTATTAAAAAGCAGTAAGTGCATCAAAAGAACTTTGGTTGTAATCTCTCTGCACAAAATTATTATAGTTGTTTGTTATTGAACACTATGGTTCCACATATTAATGATGAGAAACATCACAGGGAACAAGTTGACAATCGTTGTTCTCACAAGACAGCAAAAATAACCAGATATCCAAAGACAAGGCAGCTCTACTACAACTAATTTCATAGCTAAATCTCATTAAATGCAAGGTCTACAAAACACAGGAAAAACTGTATTTAAATCACATCACCCACTAAGACATCAGAGCAAGCACAAGGCCAGCAAACCCTGTTGCTCAAGACAAACATATCATTGCAGCACCATAAAGACCACTGGCACTCACAACCTTCCATATTTGGGGGAAGGGGATTTATTTTAAAATATAGCACACTAACCTTTATCTTGGACAGTGTGAAGAAACAACATTGTTACAAAAAAATATAGCCTACTAAAACTGATATACTAAACTTGTTCAAAAAAGTTGCTCTCACTTTTGAAATTCTGTAATTTTGTCAAATTTACGTATTGCCAAGAATCCTGAACTAATTTCATCAGTATTAGAAGAATGCTAATCTGTATTCTAACAGCAGACAAGAAACTATAAGTAATGAGAACTAATAAAACCATGAAACAGCAAAACACATTAGTACTAGAAGATAAAGAGCGAGTGGAAGTATGAACTATGTGCAGAACTGTATTTTCTTTATGCTGCAATCTTTTGCAAAATAGTGTGCATTGATGCAACAGTTCTAAGACTAGTTAAATAGTGGTTAAGAAAATTACATTAAGTTTAAAAATAAATTAAATTTACAATTATGTTTATGCCCAAAAGAAAGAGTACTACTATTAACAATACTTCCCCCAAAGAACTGAAAGTATTTTACCGTGGGCAACTACAAATGACATTTTGACAGAGATCTGAAGGGCAAAGCGTCACAAAGAGTAGAACTAAGAATTTCATGAGCTATTCACAACATGTCTAAGGATCTGGGGTATTGATAAGATGAAAAGCCAGTATGACTGGGAACTGAATTAGCCTGCCCCGTAGACCATGTATGCCTCATGGACTTTCCTGCTTAAGCTGATTTTGAACAACAATCCTCAGATCTCAGCCTCCTGAGAAGCCAGTATTACAGGCATAAACCACCAGCACCTCACACACATACACACACACATTTGCATACATATATGCACATATATGCCTACATATGTGTATATATATTCATTTTATTCAAAATAAAAGCATGAACAAATATAATAGAAAAAAATCACAGAATATGCTTCACGAATATTTTGTGGCAATATTCTTCCATAGATTGTGCTTCTTTATCATGTAGGCTATCTCATCATACTAAATTATGCACTTAAAAGACCACTCTCAGGATACATGATCAGAAGTTGGCTTTGATTTGATTTAAGACAGTTCCAAGAGGAGGCTTTCAGGAAGTGACATAACATGCTCAAGTCTATCTAACTACAGCACCAATTTGGACTATTAGGAAACATTTACAGAAATCTTATACTATAATTCCTTTCCAAGGAAGGGAAATATACATCTGTTCTCTGAAATAGATCAGTCTATATGTACTGAAATTCACGACGTTTATGCTAGAGAGAATAGCAGGAATGATTTGATATTCTTTAACAATGAAATGAAAGGTTGTTAAGAGAACTCAGATTCTGATCTTAAGAATCTGTTCAGATTTTACTTACATATTTATGAATTAGTTCTAGTTTCCACATACGAGAAAAACATGAATCCTTGGTCTTTCTAGGCCTGTTTTGCTTAACATAATTTCTCCCAAGTCCATCCATTTTTTTTTGCAAATGACGGAATATCATTCTTCCTAAGGGATGAGTAAAATTCCACTTATATGTGTATAAATGTCACCTTTTCTTGACTTTCTGTTTATTCATTGTGGGGGAATCTGGGCTCTGTCATACCTTGGGTATGGAAAAACAGTACAGCAATGAACATGGTAGTATGGCTGTAGAAATGCAAAAGCAAACACATACGGGTTGTATGCAAGTATTCACAAATGTATTACCAAAGTATGGTATTTGCAAGAATTCAAACAGTATAATTCCTTAGAAAAAATAGCATACAGTCTAACAAAATGAATACCAGAATACTGGTATTTGCAATGTGTTGATAGGAAAGTCAAGTGAAGTGAACTACATGAATGAAAAAAAGAAGGTGAGGAGAAAATGCGATTACAATATTCAAAGCATGTTCTATGAAATTAAAAAACTTGAGCAGGATTAGGGTTTGAGGGAGAGGAAAGATGATAAAAAGGGTTACATTGATCAAGACTCATTATATTTATATGCTGATCTGTTGAATGGAAACTCCTTTGTATAACAACTTAAAATAATACAAATATGAATTTAAAAACTTCAGATTTTAGAAATGAGGTTATTCCCCTGGATTGCATTTATCTTCATATTTCACACTAATTTCATATAATGAGTAATTTTCTAACAGTAGTTCTCAACTTTTCTCCACATTTGGTAATATCTTGTGCGATTTGAAAAACATATCCTTCTCTTGAGACTTTCGTATCTCTTTCCCTGGAGAGCCCTTATTCTTATAATGGACCACAAGTGACTAGAATGCTGACAAAGAATAATTTTTATCATAAAGTCAAACTCCCAGAGGAGAACAATTTGATAGTGAACTGAATAAGTTCTCTGTACCTAGGGCCTTAAAAATTCATATTAATTTCTAGTAATTATTTTCCATTAATATGGTGTTTCAAATCCCTTATTGTGGTTTACAAATTGTATGAGTCACTATATATTCTCAATGATAATTAAAGAACTGAAGTCCTCATTCTGCCAGGATGTCTAAGGATACCTGCTGTTCTCAGATAAATTTCTTATCTCTTTCAGTCTACATTTGCCAACAAAGAAAATGAAGTTGAGTACAGTTATTCAGAAGCACCTTCCTTTCTGCTATATACACACATATATATATATAAATATATACATATACATGTATATTTGCCAGTCCTGGGGCTTCAACTCTGCACTGAGCACTTCAACTGATCACTGTCCTTGGGCTTTCTCAAGGCTAGAGCTCTATCACTTGAGCCTAAGCACCACTTCCGGCTTTTTCTGTGTATGTGGGTATCGAGGAATCGAATCCAGAGCTGTGTGCATGCTAGGCAAGCACTCTATCATTAGGCCAAACTCCTGGCCCATTTCTGCAATATTTTAAGGGCACAGGTCTATTGTTCCCTGTCCACTTGCAAGTCAACAATGTGCAAATGATGCAGTTTTAAGAAAACAGTAGAAGAAGAATCAATGTAAAGACCCACTTCACTTAGGCCTTGTAATATAATCTATATCATTTAAAAAATACTTAGATGTTAATTTAATACCAACACTAAAAATTTCCTTTGTTTTCTAGAGAAACAAATAAGAAAAGTGGACAGCATAACAACTTAGGTAGAAATAGTCAGAGTAGGCAACTTGATCCTACAAGAATACTAGTAATTAGTAGTTTTCTATGTCCTGCCAAGAGATATTAGCCAAATAAGTACTATTCTTTCCATGATCACCCAGATGTCAGGAACTCAAGGCAGCTACTAGTGACGATGGCAAACAGCAAGAGGTGAGATTAAATCTCTCCCCTTTTTAAAATGTTCCAGTTGGAAAAATACTGCATAGAAGAGAATATGAAAATAAACACTTTATCTGGTTCACTGCACGTGGTTCATGACCAGCAAAGCCTACAAGGGGAAAGAGGTTAGAACTATGCACGTTGCAATGGAAGAGAAGGCAGGGTATCCTAATCCTTCAGCTAAATCCTTCACATAATGCTATGTGATGAACTGCTCGCCATGTATTGGTTCCTTACTGCCCAAAGGTGTAAGTGAAGATGGAAGAGGAGGCCTGGTCGTCTAAACCTTAGAACAAGTCCAAAATCTACTCCAGCTTCCAAGATCTCTGGGACCACCAAATGTTGAGTCTTTTGGGATCATATTGACACACATTCTGGTTTCTTAGTCCTAGGATATCAGTTATAATTTTTCTCTATCATCTTGCAGAAACTTCTTAATATATCTGATCCACCATTCTCTCTGACCTGTTTCTTCTGCCTTTAAGGGCATGTTTCAAAATATATCATAAATTTACTACCATTTAAATACATCTTTTGAAAAGAAAGAGATATGTAGGTTTGACCTACATGTTGAGAAACACAAAATTTGGCAAAATATTCATCTTTACAAAATTTTAGTGGTTGGTATGTATGTGCTTAGTTGTTGGTACATATGTGTTTATTTTTCTCTCTGATTGAACTATTTAAATACTTGATGACATTTTAAATGGGAAATTAATCTTAGCGAAGTTTTCATTCGGGGCAGAACTAATTTCTTAACACTTCACAGTATTTTTTCAGTACATTTATGTGAGTGTTTTAGGATCATATGAAACAGACTTTAGTATTCCTGTGGTGGATATTTGGTGAGAAGATTCAAGGCTAATGCTCCACTTTTCTCCCTGGATTTCTGCTTTAGCATATCCAGATATGTCTGGGAATGCACAAGACCTTCTGTCCTTGCCATTGCATAGCTCAATATGATCCTATATTTCTTCCCATAAACCAGTGATTGGTCACTCTTATCATTATTTACAATGAACAACCACTTAGATTTTGATGATTAAATATTTACACTTAGACATTCATGGCTGCCCCCTTACCATCTCCAAAAAGTAATAGTGGATGAGATTTACTTTCAAGGATATTTCAAAGATGCAGAAATTGAAGCTGGGAGACAATGTCTCTCATAACAAATGACCTTCATTCTGGATTCGACTAGAAATCCCAGGACTCCATACCCCTCAACTCTTATACACTCACTCTTTCTCTAGTTCATGGGATTACTTTCTGCATACCTCTCTATCAATACAGTCAAGTTTTCAGTCATTATTTCATGTTTACACTTCCTCCAGATGTTTGTGATTATTATTTTATCTATTTAGAATTGGCAATTTTGCCTATATAATTGTGTATCTTCCCTATATTACAGGATAGCATACTTAACTGGTATCTGTCTTCACTGATAGTTTCCCTCAGGACTCCATTCCTAATTACTAACAGTATGGAAGATTTCAGCAGATCATTCCCAAATCATGGTAGACTGTGGAAGTCAGGGATAGCTGAAAACTCTCTTGGGCAAGGCAGTCTTCAGGAAGCTTTAAAAGACAAAGTCTTGGCCGGGAGTTTGGCATAATGGCAGAGTGCTTGCCTAGCATGCACGAAGACCCAGGTTTGATTCCTTGGTATCATATACATAGAAAAGCTGTAAGTGTTACGTACTGTGGCTCAAGTGGTACAGCACTAGCTTTGAGGAAAGCCCAAGAGCAGTGATCAAGCCCTGAGTTCATGCCCCAGGTCTAGCCAAAAAAAAAAATAATGATTAAGTCTTCTGAATAAAGAATATTTTATGTGGCTTTTTCAAAAGGAATATATATGTGCCAAAGTTGTATGATAGGAATATGTTCTGACTTTACACAAATGCTGTCAAATTTGTGTTAACAGCAAGCTAGCAAACAAACTGTTACTGTTCCTTTCATTTTAAAATGATCTTTGTCCCCCCCCCCGCCCCTGAAAGAAATGCTATTCTAGGATTATAAACTAGCATTTTGCAACTCACCGTAATTTAGTGTTTCACATACTAAAACAGACACTATTTTGGGTCATTATTACTGACCAAGGTATAATTGTAGCTACTCTTTAACCAAAGCTACAAGTTCTAATTCTCAGAGCTTTGCTATCTGATTTTATTTTAAGGCCTAAAAGGTAGTAGTAGGACTTTTGTTTGCTTTTAGCTAAACAAAACAAAAAACCCTCTGGCAAATAAACACCCCCACAAGTGCACTGCTAGTGAACATTAAGTATGTTCTCTGTGAACTGTACCATGTAAATATATTTAACACTGTAGATGTCATCAGAAAAACAAAACAAAACAAAACAAAAAACCTAAATTGAAGACTACTTCCCATAGTGTAAGTCAATGAACCCTTCACTTTCTTCAGGCTTCATGAGGACAAGGAAATAATCACAAACCCAATGTGTATCAAATCTTGCAAACCTGAGAACAATGGTGGCTGATTCCTCAGGAAGGAAGAATATTCTTAAACTTAAAATTCTTAAATTCTTAGTTATCCTCATTATCTTAATGATAATGCAGACTTCAAAATGTAGACTTCAAAAGAGATATGTGACAAAGGATAAGGCCAAGGATTTAGTTTTGCATCTTAAATGAAAAGAAGAGACTGTGGACTAGTCCACTAGTTCACATATAGTCTGTGTTGCCTAACTCATTTCCATAGTAACACCAAGATCTTTTTCTTTTTCTTTTTAAAAAAGTCCTAAGGCTTGATCTCAGGCTCTAGAGCACTGTCCTTGAACTTTCTAAGGGCTAGTGATCTACCACTTGAGCCACATCACCACCTCCAATTTTTTCTGTGTACGTGGTATTGAGTAACCAAACCCAAGGCATCAAGCATGCAAGGCAAATCACTAGGCTACCCTTCCAACCCCCAAACTGAGATCTGGTAATAAAGCAGGTCCTTCTACAGAGGCCAATTTCTCACTTTTATCTAATAAAATAAACTTCTTATAATTTGAAGTCTTCCAACTCTCCCTCAATATATTTATTTCATAATTCTAAGTTTCTTACTTTGTGAATGCTGATTTTTTCTGCT
Source organism: Megascapheus bottae (assembly GCF_031878675.1). Lineage (NCBI taxonomy): Eukaryota > Metazoa > Chordata > Mammalia > Rodentia > Geomyidae > Megascapheus > Megascapheus bottae. The sequence continues at coordinate 58,372,002 of NC_143513.1, read as the reverse complement.
AGGTCCACTATTTTGCAAAAGAATAAAACTTGATAACTAAATGTCCAAGCCCTATGTAATGCTTTAGTATTGTAATACAGATTATTCTTATACGAGCATATGATAATCATTGGCGTGCTGGTGACAAACAATGGTGCCAAGAGTTACATAGAAGCAATGTTTTCCCAATAGGCCTATAAATACTTGCTATTATCCTCATTTTTGTAACTATTCTAAATAAGCAAATTATGAACTTTTATGAAATAAGAATGGTTTAAAACTGCCCCTAATAAATCTTCAGTCTTATGCTATATTTCCATACCATTGAAAGAAATAGCTGATATTGCACAAAGTTTTGAAATACACTGTTCTCCAATGTATATGCTTCATCAGCAATTTATTTTAACATCCACATCCCCTTCTCAAAGGGAATTGAAACTAATTATGTATTGTCCCAAATGCTTCGATACCACTGATACCATATGAATTCATATATTTTTCAAAAAGCAGATCATTTTTTAACTTATTAATATCACTCAGGTAAACTGTATCTTTAGTACAAAAGTATTTGCTTTATGCCAAGAACACACTCTAGCTATAATAGTTAGGGTAATATTTCTTCCAATAGGACTACAAACACTTGGTTAAAAGGCTGCTTAGCCAGACAATTTTACTGAAAGAGAAATCTGACTCCAATTCAACACAAAGTATCAAAGGAAGATGAAAGAAGCAGGTATGTGTAGTTCTTCAGAAAAATAGATAAAATAATTTTCATCCTTAAAAATTTTACTTGTATATAAGATAAACTTTGATTATTTTTCTTTAATACATCAAGAGTATGCATAGTCAAACAATTCTTTATGATTAAATCAAAAAGATGCTGAAGTCTTTTGTTGTTCCATTTAACAAGGCTAGAAGAGTACAATTTAAATGGTTCTTTTCCAATATTATCAAACCATATATGAAATTGCTGCATCTCATGAGAAAATAACTCCCTCAGAGGGGTAATAGGATAACATCAGAAGCCAATAAATCCTTCCTAAGCAGGCAACCACACCTATTGACTCTTATGGGTAATTAAACCTAAGAAATCACTTTGCAAACAACAACAAATCCTCTAGCTATTCAAGTAAATGACTAGTGTTCAGATTTTTCTAGGGTAGCATATTCATTTGTAGTGGTCCTTAATCTGTTGCACATTGTAACTATCCAGGGAGTTTACAGAGGTCTAAATCCAACTCCTTCTGAAGATGACTGGATTGGAATGAGTCCTGAATATCAGTATTTTCTTTATATTTACATGAGGACTTTAGAGCCACTGCTTCCTGCAGAAGGGGAATTTTATTCCTGCCCCAACATGCATCTTCAGCTTTTCCTATCATGATTTCTTTTTGCTGCATATGGAAAATGCCTATCATCTCTGACCACAAAAAGAGAAGAAAATGCCAAGACTCTCTCATCTTGGAAAAAGACCAAACTCTAGAGGCAAGGGGTGAACAGTTCTAAGACAGAAGAATCTTTTCCTTTAATATAGCCAGTTTGAAGTTATCTCAAGAATGATGAAATTTTGAAGGGCTATGATACATTGCACTTTATCCAGCTTTCTGTGGTTCCCACACAATTGCAGGATGCAGCCTCATCAGTAAGAGTGGTAAAACTCACTAGAATGTATGATCAGGATGGGTTTAGTGATACATCACAGTAATCTCAGCTGCTCAGGATAGAAACAGGAAGATCAGAAGTTAAAGAACAGCCTGGATAAAAGATGAGAGGGAGAAGCTCAATCTCAAAAAAAAAAAAATACAAAACAAAATTGTTACAGACATGGCTGTAGTATGGGAAATTCACTCCTTAAGAGAATTAAATGGAATCAATCCACATTTTATGGCAAATTACTGCAGCTGTCAATCTCCTGCAGAGAAGAAATGTCTTGGGAAAGTAACGACTTTCATTATTCAACAAGTAATATGGATGTAGTGAGGCAAACTCCATGCATGACCATGAGCTAAAGGCTCAGAAATCATCTTACTGAATGAGATACCCAGCCTGATCTTAAAAAGCCCTCAGTTTACTGATGAAAAACGCCTGACAACAGTGGTCTGTAATTTTAATTCCATGACTCAATGCAGGTAAACATTTCTCTGATGAGAAGGAATTTGTACAGGCATTGCATACTGGCTGGAGATAAAGAAAGCTACACAAATGAAGCTGAAAAAAAAAGCAAGAGCAACTAAATAATTCACTGATGGCAAAATTACTGAAAGGAAATAGTCAAACACAAAACAAAGTTTATCTCATTCTTAAGGTTAATCATTCAAAATTATTCCCTGAAAGTTTGTGCTAATCCTGAAGTTATGCTAATTACTACAAATGCTTTTTAAAGCTTAGAGACATTAGACCTGTAGTAGAGACAATAGATGAGGAACTGCTAAAATAAATTACAAATGTGGTAATGGATAAGGAAAGAACTCCATGTGAAACAGGAAATGCCTTTTTTTTCCTCTGTCAGTCCTGACTTTAGAGTCTGGGAGCTGTCTCTGAGCTCTTGGTTCAAGGTTGCTTCTCTATCACTTTGAACAGTGGATACAGTTCTAGCTTTTAGATGGTTGGTTAACTAGAGGTAACAGTCACAAGGATTTTCCAGTTGGGGGCTGGCTTGAAACCATGCTCAGATTACAAGCATATGCTAAGAGCGCCCAACAGGAAATTTGCTCTCTATGGGTCCAATCCCAAAGGCTTGGGAACTAACAGGTCAGGAAAAGGCCTGATGCAGAAGCCTCCACTTAAAACAGAACCCAAATTTGTCAGAATGAAAGGAAAGAAGCCAGTGTACCTATTCAGTACCTAGAAAGGGGAAAAAAAATAGTAGAAGCAAGAGAAGAAATTTCTAGCCATAAGCATGTTATCCAATGCTACACAAAGAATTAAGGATAGAAATGAGTGTCCTTGGACTATTTGGGAAGAGGGCTTTATCAAGGCCAAGATTAGTTGAGCAGCAACCATTTAACACTTTCAGGATTTAGAACATGAAAGGTCAGGCATCAGCCAGGTAGATCAGAAGTGGAAGCTGTTGATGAAACCTCCAAGCAAAGAACTAGAATATAATCTAAGTCCCGATGAAAGAGAAAATATCATTGTATTACAAAAAAAGTTTAAAAATAGAAATCAATTAGAAGATTGCTTGCTGTTGAAAGCCAGTCCAGGTGGCATGTTCTTGAGACTGGAAATGGAGGTGTGGTGCAAAGTGATAGAATGCTAGCCTTGAGCAAAAGAGCTCAGGGACAGCACGCAGGCCTTGAATTCAATCCCTGTGAATTAATCCTTCATAAAAATTTCTTTCTTCCTTTCTGATCCTCAGTCCTGGAAACCTAGTGTGAGATCTGTTAGTGTAGAGTCAGGTTTAGATACACGCATATAGCATAGGGTCATGAAATTTAGAGGCAAGATGAGAAATCTTGGTAAATTCCAGCTAACCATGAACAAAAATCAAGAAACATTAAGGAAATGAGATGTTATGAAGCAAATGAATATAGCTAAGAGAATAGGTATCATTGTTTTATAGGTGAAAAGCAAAGAGAAACAAGAAAACAAATATCGGATTTTGAAATCTTAGATGGAGCACATTTGGTGAAAATAAAGAGCAAGGCATGATCATATTGTATTTGTACACAGTTCTAAAAAGAATGGAGGTTGCTAGACATAGTGGTACAGACCTTGTGATCCCAGATACTCAGGAGGTAGAAATAAGACTGATTTGAAGACAGTCTTAGAAAGATTCTATCACAAAATCAAAACATGTGTCTTGGTACATGAATGGAAATCCAGTTATTAGGGATCAAAAATAGAAAGCTCATAGACAAAGCACCTCATCATATCTTAAAAGCAAACTTATAGCCAAAAGTCTGGGCATGGCTCAGGCTTCTTCCATCTACAGCCCTGGACACCCCCCACCAAAGAAAACACAATATTCATTCAAAGAGATGAAGAGAAAACTGTGTAACAATCAAACACTGGGGAATTGTGAACTAAGAAATTAAAATAAGTTACTTGATAGGGACTACATTGGTCGAGTCCTAAGCAGAACAGAAGGCATGAACAGTCCTGGTCAGACTACATCCAATCACGGACTAAGCGTCTGCCATCTGTTCTATGGTAACGTGGGAATCCTTCACATCTCTTGTCCATGGAGCAGATGTCAGCTAGTCTCAGATTAAGTACATCGAAATAATAAGATTTTGTAGCCTGAAATTGTTCAATTAGTTTTTTTAGTTCTTATAGTAAAAGTATTATTCAAATCCTTTTTAAAAAAGATTTTGGTTTTAATGACTATACTTTTTATTTCATTGGCTCATAATCTCTGAAATTTAAAATGAGTCCTATAAATCAAAGAACTAAAGGGTAAGTTATGTACACTTAAGTAAAAATACTAGAGGCTTTGTTCTGTTTCTTTATAAAGGATAAAGACATTAAAAATGAACTACTTTAACTTGGCTAAAATAATGAAATAATATAAGCTTGCTTCTGTAGTTTCAATAGTAAACATATACATACAGAATAAGACCTTGAAAATGTACTGAATACAGAAGTGCAAACATACGAATTTGATGCACAGGAATAGTAAGAGAAAGGTAACTACTGCAGTCACACCTTCAGCTGACTGTGCTGTTGTTGCTCAACTTTGTGACTATGAGAGCAGCACTATAATTCTAAGGACAACCTACAAAGTCAGGTACTATTTTGGATACCCACAGCTTTTAAATAACTACAGGGAGATAATGATCCATCATATTATATCACACTGGCATGAATCAATTATTCATGACAATTTGAGATGTGGGAACCTTTATTTTTTTCCCCTGAAATTGTTTTTTCCAGTCCAAGTTCTCACAAGTTTTCAAGAGCCGTGGAAAATGTATTCAATTAAATAATGCTCCAGAGCAGAACAAATTTCTCTACCCACACTCTCTTCTTCTGGGTTTCACTTAATGTAGTTTTAACCCTCTAATATCATCATCTGCATGTTTTAAGTGATATTTCCCTTACTTTAGTGCATCTTGTTGCCAAATTCAAAGAACCTGGAAAGAATGTAGTCTGTTATGGAACACTGTGGAGTGTCGATTTACCTACCGCCCTCTCCCTCACTCTAATCCACCTTCACCCTGAGTCAGCAATGTAACTGTAAGCAGGTGACACTCGTGTTGGATGCAGGTTAAATTGTCTGCAACTCTCAGAAGGTTATTCTAAAGTTCAAGTGCAGACATCCTACCTGGATGGCTCATCACCCAACATAACACAGTACCTGTGAACTATATCAGCACTCCATCTTAATGAGCTTGATTTTTATTTGGCTTCTAAGTTATATTTTAATTTCCAATCCCTATAATTAAACATAACAATACATGCTTAAAAGATTACATGTGTAAGTTTGCAGTATTCAGGAAGTCTGAGGGTTTTAGAACTAAAATTATCTAGATCATAGAATCTGTGGTTTAGATCACCAACTGTTATTTATTTATTTTTTCAGTGATTAGAATGTTTTAGTGAATCTCTCAGCTCCTCCCAGAGGTTTGAATTCCTTAGTGAGAGAGAAATAAATTCAGTGCCCTTAGTCAGCCCTCCAAAATCACCATTTGCACTTTAATGCTATCATATCCTCCCTAAATGAAAGATCAAGTGGTTAGGAATATCAGAAGGAAATTGGAAACCTTTGACTTCCCACCCCCCCAAAAAAAACAACAAAATTAATACAGACAAAAAATAAAATCAAATTCCTTGCTTTATCATAAGGACAAAAAAGGGTAAGGAAGTCAGAATAACAATAGAGTAGCAGTGAAAATGAAGTAACGTAGGGTAGTGTCTTTTACATTAATCACAGCGCTTTGAAAGCAAAAGGATGAGTGGAAAGAAACATAAAGGAGGAACAAACAAACATGGGAAGGGGTAACACTGTTCAAGAAGTAATGGACTTCCTACCTTACAAATGTAACTGTAACCCCTCTGTACAGCACCCTGGCAATAAAATAGAAAAAAAAAAAAAGAACAAAAGCAACAACAAGATAATTTGTTTCAGGGAAAGAAAACGAAGTATACAGAAGTATATAGAAAAACTTAGTACACATAAAAACTTCTGCCTTCTGCTTCAGCCTGTGCCACTGGCTCATACCTGTAATCCTAGCTACCCAGGGAACTGAGATCTAAGGATCATGGTTCGATGCCAGCCCAGGCAGAAAAGTCCCCAGGAGACTCAAAGTGGTAGAGTACTCGCCTGCCCAGGGCCTGAGTTCAGTTCAAGCCCCACAACTGACAACGCACACACACACACACACACACACACACACACACACACTCACACACGTTTCTCTTTACCTTCTGCAAATTAGTCTATATACATCTTGTCATTTCACAACTCATTAATGTGCCATTTGGAGCCCAGGATATTGCAGGTGTGAATATCAATGGTCTCAGCAAAACTAGTCTGGTGAACCCCAGCCCTTCCTAACCATGAAACTCCATGAAACCATAGTGAGAAAGGGAAACAGTATCTTGATTCTTGGGCTCAAAGGTAGTAATAATGTAAAATTCACTCATTAAGTACTTACTCAATGAACTCTGGCCTAATTAAACATGCAGTATGCATGTTCTTATAGAGTCCTCAGATAAAACAAAGAGGTATGTAGTGTTAACACTTCCACTTCCAAAATAAAAAAAAATTACAATTCAGTGTTTAAAGTTGACACGAGTAGCAATGATAAGGCTTCAAACAAATGAATACTTTAAATAATCCCAACTTCTAAACCTTGATAGCTTGGTTCCATTGACTAACTGCCCTTAGACACCCCAACCTTAACCTTTAAATACCCAAAACAAAAAATGTTCTTTACAATCTCTAGGAAAGTATCAAGATGAACATGGATCAAAGAGCTCTGCAGAAAAACTACATTGGGAAACTTCATCTCCAGCCAAAATCACAACTTAATGGCTTGAGAGATATACAAAAATGACTAATGGCCAATGATGATCCAACCAAACTTGAAACAAAAGTGTTTCATTTTAAAGTAATTGATGGCTGAAGATTCTGTTCCAGAATATTAATCAAAGTGTTGAAACGAGAGCCTCAATGCCGTTAGGTCTATACATCAAAAATCAGGAAATTTTCCAAAGGCCAAAAATAGAAGGAAGAGACAACTAACAGTGTTTAAGTACTGGAATCAAATGATCCAAAAACTGTTATAAAACATCAGTGAGAATGAAATATTAGAAAAAGAAAATCCCAGATCACCTAAAACAAAAAGGATAACAAAACCTACATCAAACTTTTCACTGGATGGTATTGTCTGGGAGTCTGTTTATAGCCCCTTTTAGAAACAATGGGTGCTACAGGAACCAAATAATATTTACTAAAAAATGCATTCAAAATATTGAATCTAATCCCCTTGTATTCTTTTCTTACCATTAAAACTCTGAATATGTAGTGTACCTGAGTATATGTTTTTGTTTTAGTGTTTTATATAAAGGCAATATTCTTTGAAGTTGTAGAATGGTATATTCACTAAAGTGTAGTGTGATCAATGCTAAATTGACAATGACTAGGGAAACTAACAACAGAGTTTCTAATAACAGTCTGCTAATATTGAGAGGAAATTCATATGGTGCCGAAAAACAGCTTTCAAGTAATAATAAGACAAGCAAAAATCTAGGTACAGCAATAGGGGAAGAGGAAAAGTGGACAATTGTGAATGAGAAAGACAGAGACAAAGAGAATGCTTGCATTCTGTTGCCAATTAACTGCTTATTATTACGAGAGCTAAAAACTATTCATAATGAATAAATGGGTTAAATAGAATGAGGATTACCATTTAAGTAGAGCATTCTAACTTTGCTTAAGATCCTGGGAATTCTATAAAGGAGAAAACTCACAAAGGAGAGAATTAGATGAACAAAATAGTTTAATTTAATGGGAAATTTATTTCAGAAGAGAAGCTAAGAAAAACTTCTAGAGCTAAGTAGAATTAGGAGACATTTATGTAAAAGGAATGTCCAAGGATAAAGTTAAGTAATAAGAATTTTCAGAAAGACCTAGAAAAATCTGAGATAGAGACCTGAGGCACTTTACAAAGAGGAACAAAGAAAACTATAAGCTCTTTATAGGAAATAATTAGGATAGTAGAATTTGACCTAGATTAAAGCAAAATATTACATATTACTGAGTACAGGCACAGGAACACAGACACATACACACACACACACACACACACACACACACACACACACACACACACACACACAACACACACATACACACTCCTTTGCTACCTTTAGGCTCCTGAGACTGAGATCAAAACATTGCTTGTGTTCTTTTTCTAATCTAACTAAAACATGAAATGTTGCCTATTGTCCATTATCATTTTATATATATTAAGGATTAAATAGAAAAATCAATATTAAGGGTGGAGGTGGGGGGGAGGGAAATGAGGACCAAGACATGTGAAAGGGTATCAATGTATGGGAATTAATGCACCATCTATCTGGCAAATATCATGTAACCCTTCTATTAATTACAATAAAAAATATATTAAAAAAGAAAAATCAATATTAATTGGGGGTGTCACTTCATGGCAATATTTATTTTACTAAGTCATAGTAAAAATGATTATTAAAACAAAGCATTACAAAAGGTACCATTTAAAATTACAGTGCTACATAACACTAAAAGAAAAGCCCAATCCTTAGCTAGTAGCCTCAGAAAAAGTTTTATGAACTCTCAAATTCAATCTCTATTTCAGAAATTAAATTATATTCCAAAATATTTATTCAAAATATGAAAAGCTAATTAAATTGTAAATAGAATAAAAAATTATAATACAAACCAAAGAGAAACTGTCCAATTGTAAAATTTTCTCAGAAAATTTCTATTATGGTTTTATTGTGTTTTAAATTATTTATTAATTTGATTTGAATCTTTTGCCCAATCTAAGTGCCTACAATTTTCTTCTTTTAAATTTAAATTTCATAATGAAGAGAAGGGCAATGTACATTCCCTCACCAGATTGTGTGTGGCCTATTTCTTAGCAATGTTTCATTCCATATGGATTGCCTCTCTTTTATTTATTATTTCCAGAAAGGATTGTCTCTAATAACTTAGCAACTCTGGGATAACCAATTTGAAATGCAAACCTGAACATTCACAGTACCAAGGGTCTGCCACCTGCAATAGTTCTAGAAGAACAAGGAAAGACAGATTTTTGCAAGGAGCATGAACCAACAGTGATCCACAAATGGGTAATCCATTGAGGTTGGGGTTAAAGTTCATGGAATAATTTGGAAATTATTCTCAGCTTGGATCTCATTTATGAAACTTGAGAATACACCTTTTAATTAGAATTCAATTTCCAAAGCAGACACTCCCTTGAATTTCCAGAGCTCAGTTCTTCTCAGCAAAATAAAAACAGCCCTACCATACAGATAGCCATTAGGCTCTTATAAGTTACACCTTCAATGTTCAGCCAAGAAGGTAGCAGGCATCTGAGACCCAGTAGGCACTTCCACAAAAAAAAATAAAGGAGCCATATTTGACAGAGTTACTCTTTTACTTCTTGACTGTGCATCTGAGCTATCCCATGGAAGCTTGGGGAAAAAAAGAGTGCGTTGTACATTTGAAAATAGTCCCACACCCTAGCCAGCTTCCTTTTTTCTGATGACCTCTCAATCCAGCCAACCTCACATGACAGTGGGAACACTACCACAAAGTCTGTGAGAGCCAACTGTCTGCCTCTTCAGAGAGCCGCACAGGCATCCTGGCACAGGTGCCTGCCCTAGGCCTGACTCACCACAGATGATCCCCATCTCTTACACATAGCTCTGAGCCATGCTCTCTTGCCAAAGCCTGACTTTTGTTATTACTGAGGATTTACATACCCCCCACCCCCACACCTCAATGTGCTCAATGGTGAAACAAAAAGAGAACACACATCTCTCTTAACTTCAGAATTAAGAGAACCAGACATTGTATGAGGCAGAGATAGCCAAGGACTCTATAGGGAAGACCAAAAAAGGAAAATCAGGCAGCCACAGAGGTTAGTGTCAGGGAGCTGGACTAGAAGTCACTACCATAATTCCAAACTTCCAAATGTTATCCAGAATTGAGTCAGGTTTTATGATGATATAAAGTATTATACTTCTACTCAAATGTTTTATTTTTAATTTTTATTTTTCCAGCATATACAACCAAGTCACCACACCAGGTGTGGTCAGAAAAAGAAGAGTTTAAGAATTTGTAATCCAAATACAGTGTCGGATGTCACCCACAAATACATGGAAATGTTTCCCAGCTCATATTTCCTGCCTGAGAGGCATTACTGTCTTGGCCTATTATCTGTGGTATAGCCACTCATCAGTCTTATTCCCAGCAGTCCTCTCAGAGGGGGGGTGAGAAATCTTCCTATTTCTGCATTCTTTCAAGGCACATTAGCAGGAAACTAAATATTTGTTTCCAAATGATCCAGTGTCTCATGGTACAGACTGCACCATTATCTCAAAATGAAAATTATTTCCTGCAATATTTTTGATCAGTGTCCACTTAAGCAGTATAGACAACAGAGTGATTTGAAATCCATTCTCTTGAGCTTCATCAAACAGCACATACAGATTTAACACATTCTCCCAAATCTCCATACTTTTATGCAACAGGGATTGTACTTTGTTCTTTGTTGTAAGAAATTTTATGCACATTTTCCTAGCATAGGATTGTGGGATGGGGGAAGAGGTGAAGGGAGAGGGAAAGATTAGAGAAATAAATCAGTTAACTAAAAGACAACCTAAAAATTCTGTTATAATAAGGGGTAGGCTGAAGGGGAGAGACAGAGACAGAGACAGAGAGGGTCTGGGGAGGGGTGGGCAGAGAAGGAGCACATTCATGTTTCCCAACACTTGCAGTTAATATTGTTTTTCAGATCTCTTCTACTGCTCATAAATTCTGGTTGCCAAGACTCACAAATAATATGTCCCAGTATCTCCAAACCCTGTTTTACAACAGCAGAGTCAATATTTAGATTTTAAAAATTTACCAATTTATGTTTCAGAATAAATGTTTGGTTGAAAAGAAACTTATTTGATTCTTTAGGGAGGTGGGGACAAACTATATAACTCCTACTGTTTACTAATTTCTGAGTTTAATTTCCTTCTTTCCCGTTCCCTTCTCTAAGACAAAAGTATAGAAAAAAAATCAAAATGAGTCCAAAATTGAGTTGGAACGCATTCATTTATATGACTTTCGTTTAAAAACTGGAGTGTCCTTCAATACTATGTCGAATGCCATTCTTTGTTATCTGAGAAATCAGACACATCCTCTTTTTTTAGTTTCATTTTTAGCTAGATACACAAATTAAGCATCCTTGACAAGAAAGGAACATTCCAAGTTTCAAAGTAAATGTAACATATAGCACAAGAAAAGGTCTATATTATAAAGTCCTATGATATACTGAATTAATTTTAAATTAAAGAAAATGACACCTCATTCTCAGAATTTGAAGTTCCAGCTATAATCCCAGCTATTAGAAAGGTAGAGGTAGGAGGATCATAGTTTTAGGCCAGCTCAGAGGAGAGAATGGAGAGTATGAAAAATAACTAAAGTAAAAAAGACTGAGGGTGTGGCTTAAGTCAAAAGCGCTTGCCTGGCAAGGGCAAGGCTCTGAATTCAAACCCCACTATGAAAGATTTACTCATATGCTCTTCCACAAGTGTGGCATACTGCTGACTTTTATTTCTACCTTTAAGGTTTGGAACACCTCACTATTCCCGTGCATCTGGAATCTACCTCAGGGAATCCAGAGGGTCTCATCCAGAAAGTCACACAGACTCAGCATTGCAAACAACACATCCAAAGTACACAGAGCCATCTCAAAGCATAGAAAAACAATACTGATGCAATCTTAGGAGAAAGAAAGTACCAAAACAAATACAGAAATGGCCATAAGATAGTAATTGTAAGAACAGATTTAGAAGTTCTTAAATAGGAGAGCAGGAATGGTAAGAGCATTATCAAGTCACCATGTATTGTTCTGAAATTCCAAACCTCTTCTTTTTTTTCATATATTTTTTATTGTAATTAAGAGAAGGGTTACATTACATTCACCAGATGGAAGGTGCATTACTTCACATACATTGATACCCTTTCTCATGTCTTGGTCCCCATTTCCCTCCCCTACACCCCCACCCTCATCTTGTTTTCCCCCCTTTCCTATCCAATTTCAAATAACCAAATACGCATATATCCAACATATCAAATAACAAAGTGAAATACTGTAACAATATGAGATAACCAAGGGACAGCAAAAGAGATGAGAGATAACATAGTACATTAAGGACAACAATCACTCATTATATGGCTTTTGTTTCTATATCCTAGAAGTCCTTTCATTTAGCGTCATACTGTATGCCCTTCTTTATCTATGTTTGCTCTATTGCAAATCTCTGCTAGAAGAGTCCAAGGTTTCTACTGATTATGGCAAATGAGGGAAACCACTGAGCCTATGTTCCTTTGAGTCTGGCTTACTTCACTTAATATGATTTTTTCTAAGTCTTTCCATTTCCTTACAAATGGGGAGATGTCGTTCTTTCTGACAGCAGCATAGAATTCCATTGTGTACAAATATCACATCTTGTTGATCCACTCATCAACTGAGGGACATCTGGGTTGGTTCCATATCTTTGTTATGCAAACCTCTTCTTTAATTGTTAAAGTGCACACTTAGAAGTTGTCTTATTTCTACTGAGTGAATTTCCACTAGATTTGGACTGAATCTCCATGACAATCAAGTCCAAAATTTACAGGTTCAAAAAAAATAAAAAAGTAAAGACAATAGTAGTTATAGCTTACTTTTAGCAATGCAATTTAAAGTATCAATGAACATACTTTCCAGTAAGCTCTTAATTTATAGCAGAACTGTATGACGGACAATTGAGTAGGTATTATTATCACATGTACAGGGTGAGAACACATTATCATAATCACTTCCCCCAAACACTCAAAATTTCTCTGAAAAATACTTACTTCTGATGAGTTCACCACCTGAAGGATTTCCCCAAATGGATTGCTCTTGCATCTCTCCATGTGTGAAGTAGCTTTTGGTAGATTGATTGGAATCTTTCTCAGTATCTTCTTTGTTACATTTTTCTAAATATAAAAGAATATGCATTTATCGTCATTAAATGTTAGATGTTTTTCTCTATATTTAAGTTTAAAAATGTTCTTAATGCTTGTAAATCTGTCCAGACTTAAGGAACGAAAGAGAGAGAAGGAAGAAAGAAGGAAGGAAGGAAGGAAGGAAGGAAGGAAGGAAGGAAGGGAGAGAGGCAGGCAGGCAGGCTCTGAAAAATTGGAATATTGTGTGATTTCTAAAAATTTAGAAATATTTTGAAAAGTACAAAGTAGGAAAAAAGGTAAGAACATTATTTGAAGACTTCCAAAGCAGATACTTGGGCAAAGGTTCCATACTGTTTTTTCTTAGGGAAAACACTGGGAGATACAACTGTATACACTTGATTAACTACATAATGTGAAATATCTCAATGTCAAAGTGAGAAAAGTATGTACCTAATTAAAAAAAATCGATTAGAAAATAAAAGTAGGCATTGAACTTTTATGCAATAAATGCCTTAGCAAAGTCATGTTTCAGGAGGCGGAATAAACTTGTGTACACCATTTCATTGAACTTGTAAGGCTATTTCAAAATAACAGATGTCTGTGCTCCATTACCAATAATTTCACTTCAATTAAGGGAGCAGGGTCTACATTCAAATGATTCCACTGCACTCTGAATAACTGCAGGATAAACATTCAAGGGAGAGAATACAGAAGATGAATATAAAAGGGAGACTTAAAGTTCATTTACTAGTTGGGGTGAGTTTAATTAAATAACAAGATAGGAAAAGTGATAAACCAGATGTCTGCATAAGGAAGATGAAGTTAGAGATGACAGAATTCTTGGTATGAAGTAGACTGGGAGAAACTGGAGACCAGAAGAATAATTTATTTGTTATAAATAAGTACTTGCACACACATGTACACACACAGATGTTCAGGCACTGTACTAGGTGGTGAGGATCTACTGAATTATGAGACAGTAGACAGGCCCTCATGGAGCTTATCGTCTAACTGGTAAGTTGATTAGCTCAATATATTTGAATGTGCAATTCAGATTAAAAGGTTATCTTTATAAATCAAATTGCTAAAGCTTTCAAGTGAATGAGCTAAAAGAGTGACTATATTGAGAGAAAAGTACCAAAAAGTATCTGTCCAATTCAGAAGGAGTTGGAGAAGTATGGTTATGTCAAGCCATGGAAGCAAAGAAAGGAAAGACATTCAAACAGAAGTTGTTAGTCAACCGTGTTAACTTTTCCAGTGCAAGGAAAAATGTTCTGCACACACAAATATTTCTCATGAATCATGGGGATTTCACAATAATTGAAAAGTTCTGCCATGAAACACATTTCAATACATGAAAATAGAGGAAACGTGACCTGAGAACTAAATCCAGAACCCAAGATAAAAAAATACAGGATTTTGAATTCTAAGTCATTTTACAAAGCAAAAACCACATTTAAACACTAATCAAATATAAATTAAAAGCCTATATGTTCTAGATTTATGTAACATTTATACAAAATTTTCAAGGGGAAAATGTCATCTTTTTTACATATGTTAGCTTCACTTAAAATCTCTACTCTTTTAAACAACTCTAGAAATTTTTCCACTGTTACAGTCAACTCAAGGCCTTATTGAGACTACCAGCCAAAGATTTTCACACAAACTCACTAACACACTTGAACTAGCTCATCGGCTACTGTTATGTAGCTAACTGCCGCCAGGTGTCATGCTAGTAGTCTTGATTCAATTAGTAACTTTAATTGAAGCCGAATGAAATTAATTATATAATTTTGAGCTGTTCAAGTTTAATTCCATTAAAATTAATTCATGAAGCCAAGGCATTATAAAGCATTGCTGACTAAAAGAAACTGAGTATGAATAAAGTCTCTAGACACACTTGACTCATATTTGAATCATGTCCAATATTCAAGTGCTAAACACAGACCCTCTCAACTCTGTACTGAGTAAATGGAAATACCATATGGTCCATATACAAAATTTACAGTTACATAATCTGCTGTTAAGGGAAAAATAAAGTTCCTTAGCCACAAAAATTTTATTAAGAGACATAAGAATCATGATTTATTATGTTTCCTTATCTTGAAAAATCCTAGAATTGTTAGTGTCCTTCAGATGTCACAAAAGGAAAAGGAAAACTATTATTCTGTCTCATTCTATTCAGAAAATAATAAATTTTATGTGATTATTATGACATCACAAACACCAGTTTTTCCACCTTTGCTTTCCTTGCAAACTAAACATTTTGACTGGAAAGTTGATCACTGGTTCTTGCTGTGATCCAAAACCCCAGCCCAAACCAAGGCTCAGAAAAAGATGCCATAAAACAATAAAATAAAATAAATTGACTTTCCAGTTTGCTGTTTGTGTAAATTAAGCTGTGATCATTTGACTGCTGTATGAATTTCTAATATATGTATAATTATTTTATCAGTGTCTTTCTAGCATATGTTGTAATATCTCAGTTTAATGAAATACCCTTATGATTACCATAGAAATAGTGGGAATTTACTTCACTGAAGAAATGCACTGTTTTCTTCCTACAGTTCAGCTACTATGTGTGCTTAAAGAACTTAGTTCATGGGCACTCATTGTGGATTCAGTAATACATGAAACCATTTTGTATCTATCTACATGATTTCTACATATACAATCGATGGATTCTACTTGGGATTGTAACAATTTTCTCTTAAAGGTGACCCACCACATCTCAACACTGTTGTTCTTCTAACTCAATATTCTCCACTTAAGCTCTAACTCATAATCACCTGGCAAGCTCATTACATTTAAGGGAAACAGACCCAAATCTCAAGGAAAGCCTTTGCCTTCAGTTACTCACGGTGATGTCATCTAAATACGTGGCTACACTGGAAGGGCCCTATTGCATAACATCTCGTCTGTTATGTGTGCACACGTGCCTGCATACATGTGTGTGCCCAAGTACATGTGCATGCCCATCCTGGGGCTTGAACTTAGGGCCTGGGCTATGTCCCCAAGATTGTTTACTGAAGGATAGTATTTTATCACTTGAGCAACAGCTCCACTTCTGTCTTTTGTGGTGGTAAAATGGAGATAAGTGTAGCTTGGGCTTGCTTCCAACCATGATCCTCAGGTCTCAGCTTTCTGAGTTACAAAGATCATAAGTATGAGCCACTGGTGCCTCGATATATATACAAGTATATTTAAAACACACACACACAAACACACACACACACAAACACACACTTAGAAGAGCCTATAAGGACATATATCTTACTACTCATCTTCTTGTCATAGAATTCCAGGTAATCAGAAAATAAAACTTTATCTAGTCATCTAATTAATACAGAAGCATTTAGTTCTGTTTCCACATCAAGATAACCATGAGAATATAATCCCTGATTTATTTATAATACTAATTAGTTCTGCTAATTGATAGCATAAAAGTATGTTTTTGATATAAAAATTGAAATCACTTTGAAAACAGCATCATACCAAAGGATGGTAGTCATATCTGCACATTAAAGGCTAGCTCCCCAACAATCCAATATGCTTACAATGGACAGAAAAGTGAAGGAGAATGTTTGGATAAGAAAAATAAATTAGGTCCTGGGAACAAATGTTCCAGCTGGAGATGAGAAATTAACATACATGAAATAATCAAAGAACTCAAAAAAGAGGGTAATAAAATATGCCTTGAGATATACTTCTGGCTCAATGGCTAACCGGTTGTATGAGCAAGTCAGGCCCTCTTTCTCTTCAGTTTTGTGGGGAAGGAGGATTACTGAACTATGAGATTGCGGCAACATTTCTAAACTCAAATTCTTCAGCTATGATTTTCACAGAAACAAATAATGGAGCCCAAATCTCTTACATACTCTGAGTGGTGCTTGCTTAGAATGAAGTAGAATGAATAATAATACAAAAGCTTTTGTAAAGTATTGAATTTGAGATGATACTCAAAGGAAGTGACAAGTATGAATTAAGCTAGAGAAAAAGGTCAAAGAAAAAAATAAACGCTCTAAATGATCAATTTAAATATAATATGTCCCACTCAGAAGTGACTATCTTTATCTTACATGATCAATGACCTTTATTTTTATATTTATCTAGCTGGCATTGTTCAAATATAAAACCTTCAGAGTTGCACATTTCAAACTGTTGAAATCAAATAAAAGCATAGTTATTAATGAGAAAAAACCTAAGAACATGAAGTAAGTCAAATAATCACTTAAGTGAAATATTATATAAGTAATTTAATGGTCACTCAGTTGTTATATAGGTGTTAAGTACGTTTTAAATAAACAAAAGATAAAAATGCTTCCTTTGAATGGAAAAACCTCTCATGCTCCTGGATTGGAAGAATTATCATCATGAAAATGTCAATCATAAGGGCTATCTACAAATTCAAGGCAATATCCATCAATATACCAATGGCATTCTTTAAGGAAATAGAAGAGGCAATCCAAAATGTCATATGGAATAATAAAAAAGCCCTGTATAGAAAAACAATTCTTAGCAGAAAGAACAGCACAGGAGGAATATCAATACCAAACTTTACACTCTATTACAGGGCTATAGTAACTAAGTACT
Source organism: Megascapheus bottae (assembly GCF_031878675.1). Lineage (NCBI taxonomy): Eukaryota > Metazoa > Chordata > Mammalia > Rodentia > Geomyidae > Megascapheus > Megascapheus bottae. Next base: position 58,354,289 of record NC_143513.1, on the reverse strand, counting down.
TTGGTACTGGCACAAGAACAGGCCACAGACCTATGGCCACCTAATCTTTGATAAGGGAGCCAAAAAAAAAAAAAGAGTGGAAGAAAGGCAGCCTCTTCAACAAGTGGTGCTGGCAGAACTGGTTAGGCACCTGCAAAAAACTAAAGTTGGATCCTTCTATGTCACCCTGCACTTGGATTAACTCCAAATGGATCAAAGACCTTGAGGTAAAACCAGATACCCTGACAATGTTACAAGAAGGAATAGGAGATACACTGGGTATCCTTCACACAGGTGGAACTTTATTAATAAAGACCCAGAAAAAACAAATTAAAGAAAGTTTGGACAAATGGGGCTGCATTAAACTGCAGAGTTTTGGTATGGCAAAGGACATAGCTAGCAAGTTAAGTACAAAGCCCACAGAGTGGGAGAAGATCTTCACTAACCATAAAACAGATAAAGGCCTCATATCTAAAATATATCTACACCTAAAAAAAATTGAATCTCTCCAAAATAAATCTTCAAAGAAACAACCATCCCATTAAAAGATGGGCCAAAGACTTAAAGAGAGTCTTCTCTGAAGAAGAAATAAGAATGACCTATAGACACATAAAGAAATTGGTGGGAGTGCAAACTCGTTCAACCAGTATGGAAAGCAGTGTGGCAGTGCCTCAAAAGGCTAAACATAGAGCTCCCCTATGACCCAGCAATTCCACTACTTGGCATTTACCCAACCATCCAGAAACAAGGGCATACTAAATCCACGAGCACAACAATGTTCATTGCAGCACTATTCACCATAGCAAAGATATGGAACCTACCTAGATGTCCCTCAGTTGATGAGTGGATCAACAAGTTGTGGTATTTGTACACAATGGAATTCTATGCTGCTGTCAGAAAGAATGACATTGCCCCATTTGTTAGGAAATGGAAAGACTTAGAAAAAATCATATTAAGTGAAGTAAGCCAGACTCAAGGGAACTTAGGCTCAATGGTTTCCCTCATTCGTCATAATCATTAGAAACCTTGGGCTCTACTAGCAGAGATCTGCAATAGAGCAAAATCTTGATACATAAAGCCCTATAGTATGAAGCTAATTGAAAGGACCTCCAGGATATTGAAACAAAAGCCATATAACGAATGATTGTTGTCCTTAATGTACTATGTTGTCTCTCATCTCCTTTGCTGTCCCTTGGTTATCTCATATTGTTACAGTATCTCACTTTGTTATCTGATATATTGAATTTATTTGTATTTGGTTATTTGAAATTTGATAGGGAAGGGGGGAAAACCAAGACGGATGGGGGGTGTGGGGGGGAGGGTAATGGGTACCAAGACATGTGAAAGGGTATCAATGTATGTGAATTAATGCACCTTCTATCTGGCAAATATCATATAACCCTTTTACTAATTACAATTAAAAAAAAACAGAAATGCTCCACATCTCTGGTCTTAAAAGAAATACAAATCAAAACAACTCTAAGATTCCACCTCATTCCAGTTAGAATGGCAATAATCAAGAAATCTAATAACAACAGATGCTGGCAGAGATGTGGCCAGGAGGGATCACTACTACACTGTTGGTGGGAGTATAAACTCCTTCAACTACTATGGAAAGCAGTATGGTGTTTCCTCAAAAGACTAAACATAGAGCTCCCCTATGACCCAGCAATTCCACTACTTGGCATTTACCCCAATGTCCAGAAACAAGAACATACTAAAGCCACTAGCACAATGATATTCATTGCCATATTTATCATGGCAAAAATATGGAACCAGCCCAGATGTCCCTCAGTAGATGATTCGATCACTAAGATGTGGTATTTATACACAATGGACTTCTATGCTGCCTGCCATCAGAAAGAATGACATCGCCCCATTTGTAAGGAAATGGAAAGACTTGGAAAAAAACATATTAAGTAAAGTAAGCCAGACCCAAAAGAACATAGGCTGAATTTGTAATAAGTAGTATAAACCTAGGACTCTCCTAGCAGAGGACTATAATAGCTAAAAACCTAAATACACAAGGCCATATAGGATGAGGCTAAACAAAAGGATCTTCAGGATATGGAAATAAGAGCTTTGTATTATGTGATTGTTGTTCTTAATGTACTATGTTATTTCTCTTCTCTTTTATTTACCCTTTGGTTAATCTCATATTTTTACTATATCTGACTCTGTTACCTGGTATATTGTATAAACGTTTACTTGTCTATTTGAAATAGAAAAGGGAAGGGGGGAAAACAAGATAATTGGGAGGGGATGAGGGAGGGAAATGGGGACAATAACATGAGAAGAGGTGTCAATGTGTGAGAAGTGATGTACCCTCTGTCTGCAAATGTAACTGTTATCCCTCTATACATTACATTTTTTTCTTGCATTAAGTAACAAAACAAACAAACAAAAACAAAAAAACGTGTCCTTTGGATAAAAGAAAAATTGATGAACTTCTTTTAGTTAGAGTCCTGTCTGGGCAGTCATACAGTTCAGAGAGTTAACTGCTTTCTGATGGATGTATATATTCCTTTAAGGTCTATTAAGGCAGAAATATGACTCCAAAAGTGTACTTGGCATTACAAAAGTGCCTTTAAATGGGTATGTGTAGGACTACCACTAATGATATAGATTCTGGGTAAGTTAATCCTTGTCTGAGTCTTCATTTTTCAAATGGGACATCAACTATACTCATCTCATGTGGATTTGGTGGATGGAGAAATAAATGAAATCATAACAAGAAGGAGGTTTCCTGCTGTAAGCACTTCCTGCCTCATGCAAGGTCCCATTTATACTATGACACTGCTATTAATATAAACATCTTCAAAAACTGGCCATAAGTATATGACAAGGAGACAATGGTAGTATCCATTTTGCAATCTCTATATGAAAAACCACATCAGAATTCTCTTTCAGATTGAATAAGGAAAAGCACTGATTTCTCTGTCCAGCTGTACTATTTTGCTTATGCTCCTGTGAAGAACAGAATTCTAGTAGAGAAGTTGTTTTCTTTTTCACTCACTTCTGTAATTGAATAACGGGGTATAACACAACAATCTATAGTGTACATTCTGATATTACCCCATACTCGTATCTCCCAGACTATCTATAATTTCCATTATTCTGTCTTAATCTTTTATTTAAATGTACTCTCAATAAGCCACCTCAAATATCTATCGAAGAAGGCAAACATGTGAGTAAATTCCCAAACCAATCATCAATATATTTTCTACTTGTAATTCCTGTTTTATTTGGTTACTTAGTGAAAGATGATATAATGAAGACCCTTGACAGAAATCTTTATGAGACCTCATAAAAATCATTGTAAAATTCATTAAGTTAGTAAGCAGTAAGCATCCCTCCTGCTACTTCAATTTTGGGACTTTTTCAGGTTAAACCTCATACATTTAAATTAAATATTTGTTGATAACATATGATAGTTATTACCTATAATATGTATATATAGCTACTACTCAAAAATATTAATTCATAACTCATTTTATGAATAAGTACAGTTACATTAAATAACTCTACTCTTCCTTTCAAAAAAATCAACATTTTTTAAAGTATTCTACTTTATAATCCTTTGAGTAATCTGAGTCTAAAATCTCTAGGAAAAGTTAAAAAAAAGTCTGAATTTTCCCAGAGGTTCAGAACAATGTGGAAATTCTACAAATGCTCCCCAAATGTAACCTTTAAAAAATGAAAGATAAGGCAGCTTTCAGGAAGACCTAAGGCTCTGGAATTTTACTTCTTCACTGATCCAAGGCAAAAAAAAAAAAAGAAGGAAAAAAGAAAAAAACAAACCTTCAAGCCTAATGACCTTTACGAACAATTCAAAGCTAAAGTACTTTGCCTAGCATTCTAAAATGGATTGAAATCTTATTATCTAAACATCATATCAAGATAACAGAAGTATTTTAGCAGATGATTGAGCAAATGCATAAACTTTTATAATTTTGTAAACAGGGGAATCTTATTGTGTAATCATAGATAAAAATGTCAACTGAATGAATTAAATGCTTAAATCAACTTTTTAATCAATTCACTGTTCTCCGTATTCTGAAAAATGCTAAGACTTATAAGCAAGACTAAAATTTATTTCTTCAAATGAGTTTTAAATTTAGAAGATTGCCTTAATCAGCAGTCAGAGTTTTGGTGGGTTTGGAAGAGGATTTGTACACAGAAAATTAGAAAAGAGAATCAAAGTGACAGAATATTCAATTAAAATTTGCAAGTGTAAAGAACAGGCACAGAATGTTGCAATAGTTTTAGTAAACCAGCCTAATAAATAAGCAAAGACAGAATCAGAAATTCTGAACTTTCCATGTTAAGAAAGATAGAGGAAACAAGAACATATTTTCTTATCCATCTCAATCAGTAGTACCTTTTCACTGAAAGCTGTAGTTTGCTACTCTGCAAACGTATTTTCAGAATGGCTGCATGTGAGGCACTGAAATTCTTTCCTCTTTACCTTTCTTTCTTTTTTTTTTTTTTTGGTGGGTCAAGAGGCTTGAACTCAGTCTGGGCGCTGTCCCTGAGCTCTTCAGCTCAAGGTTACTGCCCTACCATTGGGCCAAGCCTCACTTCCCGTTTTCTAGAAGTTAATTGGAGGTAAGAGTCTCAGGTCCTTTTGTGCCCTGGCTGGCTTTGAACCTGGATCCTCAGATCTCAGCCTCCTGAGTAACAGGATTACAGATGTGAGCCTCCGTGCCTGGCTAATTCTTTTTTTTTTATTGTGATTAATAGAAGGGTTACATTATATTCATCAGATAGAAGTTGCATAACTTCACAAACATTGACATGGTCCCCATTTCCCTCCCACCCTCTTCCCACTTATCTTGATTTCCTCCCTTTCCCTATCCAATTTCAAATAACCAATTAAACACATACAAAATATATCAGATAACAAGGTGAAATATTGTAACAATATGAGATAACCAAGGGATGGCAAAAGAGATGAGAGATAACATAGTACATTAAGAACAACAGTCATTCATAATATGGCGTTTGTTTCTGTATCCTGGAGGTCCTTACATTTAGTGTCATATTATTTGGCCTAATGTCTCTAGATTTTGTTCTATTGTAAATCTCTGCTAGGAGAGCCCAAGGTTTCTAGTGATTATGACAAATGAGGGAGACTATTGGGCCTATGTTCCTTTGAGTATGGTTATTTCACCTAATATGATTTTTTCTAAGTCTTTCCATTTCCTTACAAATGGGGTGATGTCATTCTTTCTTACAGCAGCATAGAATTCCATTGTGAATAAATGCCACATCTTGTTGATCCACTCATCAACTGAGGGACATCTAGGTTGGTTCCATAGCTTTGCTATGGTAAATAGTGCTGCAATGAACATGGTTGTGTTAGTGGATTTAGTATGTCCTTGTTTCTGGATGATTGGGTAAATTCCAAGTAGTGGAATTGCTGGGTCATAAGGGGAGCTCTATGTTTAGTCTTCTGAGGAACTGCCATACTGCTTTCCATAGTGGTTGAACGAGTTTGCACTCCATCAACAGTGTAGTAGTGATCCCTCTTGGCCACATCCCCTCCAGCATCTGTTGATATTAGTTTTCTTGATCCTGGCCATTCTAACTGGAGTGAGATGGAATCTTAGAGTTGTTTTGATTTGCATTTCTTTTATGATCACAGATGTCGAGCATTTCTTCATGTGTCTATAGGCCATTTTTATTTCTTCTTCAGAGAAGACTCTCTCTTTAAGTCTTTGGCCCATCTTTTAATGGGATGGTTGTTTCTTTGGAGATTAGTTTTGGAGTGATTCAACTTTTTGAGCTGTTGATATAGTTTAGATATGAAGCCTTTGTTCGTTGTATGGTTAGTGAAGATCTTCTCCCATTCTGTAGGCTTCCTAATTAATTTACTAGCTTTGTCCTTTGCCTTACAGAAGCTCTGCAGTTTAATGCAGTCCCACTTATCTAGCCTTTCTGTGATTTGTTGTGTTTCTTGGTCCTTATCGAGAAAGTTTCGACCTGTGCCAAGTAGGCCTAATGTATCTCCTACTCCTTGTTGTAAAGTTTTCAGTGTGTCACGTGCCTGGCTAATTCTTGTTTCTTTAAATTCAAGAGCAATTCTGTTCACTCAACCAATAGAAATACTCTGATATATGTAACCATATACTCTACTCATAGGTACATAGAATTTGGAGTGAGGATCTTAGAGGTTCTGTGGATAATCAGGTAACAAAAATTGGATAAGAATATTCAACACTGAATAGGGGAAAGTGAGAGACAAAAGATACAATTATTTCACAAGTAATAAATAGCCTTAGAAGAAATAGCTTACCCAAGTTAAGAATTAGTTGAATTTTTCGAGAATCATCCTCACATTTAACTACCATTTGCTTCTGTGAAATTTTCACTCATTTTATCATAGTTTGCTCTTTGTAAAAACCAAAGAAACCAAGTTAATAAATCAAACTTTTCTTCTCCTTCTACATGATGAAGCTGCATTAAAAAGTATCTCATGATCTTGTATCTTCCTTATGCCACATACCTTCAGTTTATTCAATGGCTTTTCAAACACTTTACATTCTACTCATTCTTATAGGCATAATAGTCTTATCTAAAGTGGTATCCATTATGGAAGAGTTTGTTTAACTGACTGCTGAAATCCAGAGACTCTAAGTTCATAGTAGTTCTCTCAATCAGTAGTAAAATCTCCACTTAAAATTGGAAAACTCTGCCAATATCCTTTCCTCACTAGCATGACAAAGGTCTTCACTTTCAGTGGGATCATCCATTTGGGTTGATTATCAATACATATTACTTGTACAAAATGGAAGGCCTCATTGTGATATTTTCATATATGCATATGACAAACAAAATCTCCCGTGGAAATGCCCAGTTTAAAACATGCTTTTGTTAACTCTCAGACAATGTTTTGCTCAAGGACACTTTCTGCTTCTGGCTTTCTGGTTAAGCAGTGAACCCTTATTTGGCATTATTACAAGAATGTGGACCAGTGGAAGTCAAGAATGAGCCTAAGGAGGTTGTTTAATCTGTAGTGTCATTTCAAAACTATGACCGTGAAGTAAGTACATGAGTGAAGAAAAGGGATCATTTCAAATAGTGGCAAAGGCAGTATTTGATAAGGTACACCAGGTTGAGTGAATTAGAAGTATATTGTAATTTTGTTTTTCACTTCAGAATGATAGAAAAAGATTTAATTTGAAGTCATAAGGTACATCCTCTTAATTTTCACAAATGTCTAAACAAGGAGCCTCTCATATAACTTACTACATCAGCCTTGCATTTTCTCAACTTTCTCCTGTGGAATGCTGGTTGCATCCATCAGATTCTCCTTCAAGCAAGCCCATCAGCTCTGCTATCTTTGTCATTTCTTTAACTTCCATTTTCATTTGCTGAGGGGAGATGAACTTGTAGATGTATTACCCTGGGCATCTGTGTGGACATGACACTTCAAACAACTCGAATGCAATCTTTGCCCAAACGTATTCCTACTTTTCTTCTTTTCCCTCTTGTTCCTCTAACTCTAGTCTGTGTCTTGGTCAACAGTAGTGACAGAATCAACTTATCATATTCTCCTTATTTCATCTTGCTCAACATTCATTAATGACCAGATCATACTAGCTGTCATGTCCTAACTTCTCACAAAAATCCATGCATTATTTTTGCCTCTTTACTCATTACCACTCCCAGAACCTCTTTCCTTTCCAAACAGAAATGTTGAAAACTATTACTCCTTAAGTCAGGAATCACAAACTACTTTACAATTGGTCAAGAATTTTATAGTGACTTTTACACTGTACACACGTTATTGTGGTTATCTACTATCCTTTTCCCATGACTAATAATTTTAACTCACTGAGAAAGAGCCAGTAAAGCCATTGTAAAAAATAAATAAATAAACCATGCATATTTTGTAAGTGAAAAAATAAAGAACATAATCTATTATGACACCTAAGATCAAATACTGATCTCCCATTAAGAGAGCAGAAAGACCATAGCCTTGTACTCTCCCACATAGCCACAGAGAACTTGTCACCAGCCCCACCACCAGTGCCCTTATTTTTAGTGCTCAAGTCTACACACACACACACACACACACACACACACACACACATAATTACTTTTTACCTATATTACTAGTCACTATTAAATTAATGCCGGCTCCATCTAAGTTTTGCTTGACATCCTTGATTCTATCTCATCTTCTAAACATGTGTCTGTCACATTTTCTTACTGGGATCTGTTATTTAAGTAAGGGACTGTATTCTGTTTGAGTAGACATTAACTTATCTTAAGTAGTGTGCAAATCCCTGTTAGCACAACTATGTACTACTATCCATTAATCTTCACAGGAACTTGTACATAAGTGGCTCCCAAAATGTATTTTCAGACAGGGCTTATCTCTTTCAAATGTCAATAGCGAAATAGATGTGTTAGCATTAAAGTTAGTTTCAAGTTTTATTCCTTAGATCACTAAAAATACTAGCAGAAAAGCACACGTATATGAATCATCTCTGTTCAGATCATGTGGGTACAAAGCAGAAAACAGAAGTAGACTGAAAGCAGAAACCACAAACAAAATTAAATTTGTGTTAAAATAACTTCTCAGAGTTCTTGCTTAGTGAACCCTATGTGATTAGAAGTAGAATCTATAAAACAGAAATCGTAACTCAATTTCAAAAACTTAAGGTTAAAATAGCTTTCTTCTTCCAGAATGTGTGTATGTTAAAAGAAGATAATAGTGTGTGATAATGTAAAAAGATATTCAATGTTTAAGTAATTTTAGAAAGGTATTACTGACAAGACAGAGAGTAGAAAGAAGGAGAGGGGAAAAAAGACTGCAAAGAGGGGGAGACAGAGAAAGAGAGAGAGAGATCTGAAACACTATTTCGAATACATGGCTCTACTAAAGATAAAAGACTATACTGTCTTCACACTACTCTGAAATCTAAAATACAGTCACAAATAGTTACTTTTTAATTAATAAAAACTAGAAACATTTTAACAACAAAAAACATTAAAAACACTCAAATTTATCCTCTGCCTTTGTATAAGAATACATTATCTCACAAACATGGTTAGATTAAATTGAGAGATGGTCTGCCATTTGTTTGTTATTGTTCTAGGTAATTTTCCATTTACAAATAGCATAACATTAGACTATCTCAATCTTTATTTTCCTTAGTCTTTTATTACTATAAAAATATAACGATAATTGCACTCTGTTATTAGGTTTTCTTTCCATGAAATCATCTCAACCAGATGCAGGAAATACGGTTCAAAGAAACAGGAATAGCCCCACACACCCAAAATTCCACAGCTTTCCTTGCAGTCTCATGAAGGTCAGTGGATCATATATATTAAATCCTTGTACATGGACTGACCAAGCAAAGCAAACAAGCACAAGCTTTGCTCAGCAAAAGACTGAGACTGCCAATTGTATTTCTGGTTTCTTTGGCTGTCCTACCAGCCTGGAAACATGGTCAACTAATACAAACAGTCTCCCACACATGAGTGATACTAGTCCCTTGCTTTCCCATTGCTTTAATCCTGCCAACTTCCAATCCTACAATAATTCCCAAATCCACTTTCTCAGCTTCTCTTCCCAAGGCCCCACATGTTTCTTTCTGAGCAAGACAATCAATTGTGCTGACCCTTGCCCAACAGACGTCATGCCATTCGTTTTTCACTAAGTCCTTGGTGGCGCACAGCAGCTCTTTTGTTTACACCAGATTGCCTCCCTCTTGAACTCTTCTCTCTTCCAAAACTTTCTACACGTCTCCAATTTCTCCCAACCTTCCTTGTTCTTAGCCATTACCACTGTTCTATTGACAAAATCTATGCCTTCAATAGTCTCTTTTGTTTTTCTTTTTGACATCTTTTCTTTTCTCTAAGATTATCATCTACCCTTTTATCTTTCCTTTTCCTCTGATTGGAAACTTTCCCAGGACCAGCAAGAATTTTTCCCCCAGAATGTTCTTCTTTTTGTCACAAATACATACTATAGCACTACTCTACTCTGGCTCCTGTCATCTTCGATCTCTTTTACCTCTTGCTTCCTTCCCATTAATGTGGGGTGAAAATGCTCAATCTACTAATCAAAGGGAAGCCTTCCATTTACCTGTGTTTCCTTTAATAAATGCTCTTCCTATCTGCCATAACCACCCAATATCCAACACCTCTATGAGGAAACATTTTGCACTTGTTTTCTGGATTCTTTGGCTACTTCTCCATAAAGGGTACACATTCTTTAAGATTTGATCCCCAGTCCTCTCTCACACCTTTGTGCCCATCTATCCATTCACTCCCTCGTGATGAATTCTTGGTCTGTGATCCCTTCTTAGTTACAGATTCTTGTTTCCAGTTGCTGTCTATCAAGGCTAGGGATAAGTTACCCAGACACAAGGTAATTGAAGAGGACTTAATAGTTTCTGCTATATTTTTCCCTTGGCTACAATGTAAGCCCATGAGGAAACCTTCCATTCCTATGTTTCCACCATCTCCCATATTAAATATTTTACCCAGTAATAAAAACTAGATTCATTCAGATGAAAACCATGTGTTTGATTTCATGAGATGCAAAGATGATTGAGTAAAAATTGATGTCATCAGTGGCTCTTATGACTACCTCTGCTATCGAATTATATTTCCCTCCTACTGGTACGACTCATGGCCTATGACTCTTTTCCAGGCTACTTGTAATCACTTTCAGAACAACTGTCACCTTTTCTTGTTGCTTTCTCCACCATCCTGCCACTAGATTTAATCTAAAACCATCAAATCCTGTACTTCCCTTTCTCAAGTATCTTCTACAAATCTGAGCAGTGATGGTTCACCTCTGTACCCTTGCTACTTAGCAGGATGTAATCAAAAGATCACCAAGGCCAAACTGGGTGAGGTCCTATAGACTCTGATATCCAAAATAATCAGCAAAAAGCTAGAGTGGAGTCATGACTCAAGTAGTAGAGGACCCCCAATGAGAAAACTAAGCAATTGATAGTGTAAGGGATCAAATTTAAGCCCTACTTGAACATACATAGAGATGAATAGAGAGGGAGAACTTCAAAGGACTACTATCTATTAAAAAGGAAAATATACATGCTGTATAGTAGGAGAATCAGGGGTATGGTGGAACTGACTTTGATGAGGTGAGATGCCTTCCCTCTCCATGTTTCTGCCATCACAGGATCTATATCCTCAATATGCCAGCTACCAGCTCAGCTCACACCATGTTAAACCTTAGATATTTTCTCAATTTACTCGTTAAGACTCCTCAAATGCATCTTTCTCTTATTTTTCTGTATTCTTCTTTAGTAATGCATTAGGCATTCTTCTTATTCTTACCAATCTTCTTTTATACCTTCCTTTTCTTCATTTTCCCCTTCCTTGCTCTCTTTTTCCCCTTCTAATTTTTTCAGTGTTTCATCTTTCTCTTACTCATCTGATTCTTTTTCTCAGGAAAGGGGAAGTGTGTACATCCAGTTAATAAGCCCTCCACTACTAAAACTAAACTGATCAGATGAACTAATAGTCACTTATCATTTCACTCTTAAAATTATAAGTTTTTGAAGTGTTTAAAAATGTTCCCAGGACTGGGAGTTTGGCCTAGTGGTAGAGTACTTGCTTAGCATGCACAGAGTTCAATTCCTTGATACCACATGCATAGAAAAAGCCAGAAGTGGGGCTGTACTTCAAGTGGTAGAGCGCTAGCCTTGAGAAAACCCAAGGACAGTGCTCAGGCACTGAGTTCAAGTTCACACACACACACACACACACACACACACACACACACACAAATGTTCCCAAATCTCCTTCCATTGTCACCCAGCTCTCCTATATTCAAAAAGTATTTTAAGTCAGCTGTTATTCAGTGTAATTTCATTCTTGACTTATATGTAGCTGACAGCACTGGAATACTATGCTCTCTGGGGTTTATCATTATAAGCATAAAATTTTTAATAAAATTTAATTTCAAACAACCTTTTGAGATTTATTACAGAACTAAATGTAGTTTATCACTGTTTCTAGGAGAAACTGTAATCTAGTCTAAAAATCCAACTTACAGATGAACACAATACATGTAGAAATTGAGAGCCATTCTCTTTGTTCTGCCCTGAGTTTCCATACAAAAAGTTCAAGTGACTGTTATTCTTTATGTATTATGTTTTTCTCTCTTCTTTTTGTCTCTTCTTTTAATCTCATATTGTTACAGTATCCCTTTGTTACCTGGTACATTATATAGATGTTTATTTGCTTATTTGAAATAGAAGGGGAAAAATGAGGGGAGAGGATGGGGAGGGAAATGGGGACAAAAACATAAGAAGGGATATCAATGTATGAGAAGTAATGCACTGTCTATCTGGCGAATATAACTGTAACCCCTCTGTACATTGAAATAAAAAAAATATAAATAAAAAAAGTTCAAGATAGCAGGACCACATTGTCCACTGAGTTGATGAAAGAAATGATGAGAAATCCTATTTATTTAAAATTTCATGCTCTTTTGCTTTTACTTTTGTATTTCTGTTACAGTGCTCAAAACACATTTTATTGAAGTCCATAATAGATTGAAAAGAAATTTTAGTTAGAATTCTCAGAAGGACATTCAGGATAAGATGGAGTATGTGATAAAAACATTTGGAGAGCACCAGTAGAGAGTTTATATGGACCAATATAATCTACATTTTAGAAGTTGTAAAGAGAATTGTTTTATACCTTTTGGAAATTTTTCCCTTCCCATTATCTTTGCCCCACCCTAAAGAGTTGTACTAACCTGTAAATCAATATAATAAATCTTTATACACATAATAGCTAATGAGAATTCAAGAGCACCTCATATTCAGGTATTTTTTGGTATTATACCCAGAAAATCCGATTCTATAAGGCTGAAGTAAAGCCTGAATTATCAGTGGTTTGGGAGACATAATAATGACAGGGTTTTTCTAGCTGGGCATTGGGGATATTTTGGGACAGATCATTCTTGGTTGTAGGGCTGTGCGAGCTAGCTGTATACATTCTAGAATGCTCTGGAATATCAAGGGCCTCTTTAACTACATATTGAGAAAACCACCTACACCTGTTAGGCTCTCTTCACAAAGTTCCAGACATGACCCTGGGAAAGACCAAGGAGAAAAGCTGCCCCAAGAAGGCCTGTTTTGAGAAACATTATCTTTAAAAAGCTAAAGCAATATGATAAGATGAGTCCAGATAGGCACAAGCTCCTATTCTATAAACTGAAATAAACAGGCCTCCCAGAAAAGAAATCTGATTAGCTCCTATAAACTCTCAATGACTCCTCTAAGCTTCTAAGTTAAAGCTCTTCTTATGTAATTTCAACTTGAAGATCCTCTCCCTCGCTTCTATTTTAGATTATTTTTAATTAACTTCACTGGCATTTTGCATCCTGCTATGAAAAGTCCGCCTAATAGTCTCAGAGGACTCTCCCAAGAGAGAAGAGTGCATTAAATCACACATTATCACATTAAAGTAGATTCCAGCACTCGGAGTCCAACGTTCTACATCTTTGGCAAACGAAACAGCGTGGGGGTTGGGATGGAAAGAGGCTCAAGTGGTTCACAATATCCCAAGCTTATTAACTTCAATGCTTCTGGTCTATATGAAAAACTTGTATTGATTTTCTGCTTCAACATCATTTATCACAATGACACACATTTTACAGTTTGTACTTCCATCTGGTTTCTTGCTTCTGACTGTGTGTATGTAGGACCTTGGACAAGTCACTTAAATTCTTTGGATGCCCTTTTGCTCATCTCAAAAACGAACAGGTTGAACTCCATTATTTTCATGAACGCTGTTAGTTACAAATGACAAAGTTATGAAGGAAGCACTTAATTAAAAAAGGCTTTTCCACAAAAAGACTCTTCCAATTACATGGATTCATGGAACTGATAAATGTGTAATCAAACAGTAAAAGGGAAAAATGACAACTAGAGATCACAGATTTTATATATATATATATATACATATATATAAGTACTATATAGTATATATAGTAGTGTATATGATATGGATATATATGTGAATCCCATTCTCTCCTAAAGAGAAAGAAATATAAAAATAATTACGTTCCAAAATGGCCTTCATCTATCTAGGTATTATACAGGAACTTCCTGGGAGAAGTTATATATAAATAGAGAAATGCTTTCAAATCCCTTCTTTAGCCTATTTTCAATAGAAGTGATAACAAATCAGCTTCTGAGAGCCAGATCAAGCCTATAGGTGTGGTTGTTTTGTTTGGCTCAGAGAAATATGGTATGTAATTACTTGACAACTTTTAAAATTGGAGATGACACATCCAACTTCTAGATTTCCAGTAGCTCCTGAAATATCAGAAGACATTTATGCAGATGCCACTAATCAGGTAAAAATGAGCCCAGCCTCCTGGCCTGTGAGCATTCCAGGTCCTTGAAATCTCATCGTTCTTATTGTCTTATCCTGGACCTGTTCACTCTTACATCCTGGAGCTTGGTAACTATGTTCCTGCTCTGTAACAATTTTCAGGACACAGAGAATAAACATCTAACACCTCAGTCTTTCAAAACTAGAGTGAAGCTTGTAGAGTCATACCAGAAAGGTAACAGATTTAGGAAAAAGAACTAAGCTCTTCATGCCTTATTAACTTTTCATGCTGAAAATTAGAATGGGCTGCATTGTAGATTTCCAAATGCTTCCTAAAAGCCTATGAAGTATTATTCCATGTTTGATAGTGAGTTCAAGTGGCAAAGAACTGCTAAAATTATTTCTAATTTAGCTGGGCACAAAGTCTCACGTCTGTAATCCTAGCTACACAGGAGGCTGAGATCTGAGGACCACAGTTCAAAGCCAGCCTGGGCATTAAAGAACCCAAGACTCTTATCTTCAAATAATCACTAGGAAACAGGAAGTGGGGCAGTGGCTCAAGTGGTAGAGTGGTAGCCTTGAGCTGAAGAGCTCAGGGATAGGGCCTAGGCCCAGAGTTCAAGCCCGATGACCTACAGATAGATAGATAGATAGATAGATAGATAGATAGATAGATAGATAGATAGATAGATAGATAGATCGATCGATCTATATATACCCATGTTTCTAATTTTTAAATCTTATACCTTGGATAATGTATAGATGATATTTCCCTGCCATGTATTAATATATGTGCAGGTTATAGTCTTCTCTGTACATAGTGTACATATATGTTTAATTTTGCAAGGGAAGACTTGTTCCTACCCTTGTTTTTCATGAAATGGTATTTTCTGTTAACTTACATAAACATCAGCTTTTCTCACTGGCTTTTAATATACAGATTTTGAACTCAGAGCCTAGAGCTTCCTAGGCAAGAACTCTTACCACTTGAACCATGCACCTAGCCCTTTTTTATTTCAGGAATGGGTGTAGTGTTTTTACCTGAGTCAGCCTCAGTCTGCAATTCTCCTACCTATGCCTCCTGTGTAGTTGAGATAATGATGCACACCACCATGCTTTGCTTGTCTTGCCTAGACTGACTTTATGTTAAAGTTTCAATTAACAAACAACCAATATCCTACTGGAAAAGTACATCCTTTAGAAAGGACAGAACCAAGAGTAGAACAAGAGCACAAAAGAACTTGAGGAAGGGTTTAACAGTAGATGGCTTTCAAGAAAAGCTTCTTCACAAATGTGTTTACCAATAAATCTAATCCAATGCTTAAAACCTATACCTTGAAGCTGTTTCCTTATCTCCTTACTATAATTTTTTATTTAAATACATTTCATGAAATCTACCCATTTGAAGAACAATATTCTAACAAGATACTAGGGATTTTCTTTGTTTAAAAAATTAACCTCATATTACATCTAGAATTTAATACATCTCTCTTTAGAAAAAGGTTTGAATACAAATTAAAGTAAGCCAGACCCAAAGAAACATAGTCTCCATGGTTTCCCTCATTTGTAACAACTAGGGTTCTCCTAGCAGAGGATAGCAATAGCTCAAAAGCTATGTACATAAGGTCAAGTAAAATGAGGCTAAGCAAAATGAACTCCAGGATATGGAAGCAAGAGGTTTATCTTTGTGATTGTTGTTCTTAATATTCTATGTGAAGTTATTTCTTTTCTCTTTTTCCCCTCTAATGGTTTACCTCAAGCTGCTACTGTATCTGACTTTGTTACCAGGCATATTGTGTATATGTTTGTTTATTTGAAAAAGGGAAGGGAAGGGAAAAACAAGATGATTGGGAGGGGGTGGGGAAAGGGAAAGTGGGATAAAAACATGGGAAGGAGTATCAGTGCTCAAGAAGTAATGTATCACTACCTGGTGAATGTAACTATAATCCCTCTATCCATCACCCTAAAAATAATTTTTTTAAAAATCCAAATTTAACTAATTATGATTATTTTTGAAAGCAAAGCTAATGTTTAGGTGTGATACATTCCAATAATTTTTTTTTTACTTTTAACGTGTGTGTGTGTGTGTGTGTGTGTATGTGTGTGTGTGTGTAGCATACAACAAGTGTTCTACTTCAGGTCCTGTCAGATACCCTAATCTTAAATTTGATCACAAGACATCAGGCAGTTCTGCCGTAAACAGGTGTAGTAACCACTACAAATTCTTCCTGTTGGTTTTAAAAGTGAATATATCTATTAATGCCTGAGATTGTACATAGTAACTATTTTGAAATCAACATGTTTTCCTTGGGTATCTGATGTTGATGTTTGACATAAGCATTGTCAACCCAACAACAGTGATTAACAGCTCAAGTGGGAGCATAAACAGTGCATGGACATGTTGCTGTGTTGCTATGTCTGCTGTTGGCATGCCTGATGACAAGCAAATGATTGTGTTGACAATACAATGTGTAGAACATAGGCTGCTTCTGGGAAAACATATGTTTATCATTCCAGTTCTCAGCTTTTCTGCAACGAATCATTTTTATTTTCTCTGTTTAGACAGAAAAAAAATGAGTCACTCTTTCCAAGCTAAATGATAAACGTAATTCAATTTAACAGCCCGGACTGCCAGAACATTTTAATTTAACCATGGATGTTTCTGCTTTTATCTACTGTGACTTAAACATTAACGGCTTTTCCTTTTTTTTTTTTTTCCTGCCTAAATAAACGGAGAGAGAGGGAGAGAGAGAGAGAGAGCTCCCAAGAAGCTCATTACATTGTGAGGAATAGCTATCAGATATGCATAAAAATCAAGAGTATACGGTAGGATCTTAAGCTTTGCAAAATTATTTGAGGCCTATTAGTGTAAGAACTCTTTACATCAGAACCACTGTCCCACTGTCCCAAGAAGGAAATGAATGATATGAATGACAGGTGGTAAGTGCCTGTCTGGGTCACCAATGGCAACCTGAGATACATCACCTTTAAGGAGAAGAAAAAAAGGGGGGGGGGCATTTTAACTTTGCTAAAAAAGCTTGTTAGAGAAAGTTTCCCAGAAACCAAATCATTCTTTGGGAAGAACTCAAAGCAATTTCCTAGCTGGAAAGCGTTTCTTTTAAAACACTTGACTTCAAAGCAGTCATGGAAAGCTCAGGACATGAACCATCCCCCAGAAGTTAGTCCGTAGAAATCTAGTTTATCAAGGAGGGTCACCGGGTACCCACAACAACGACAGAAGAGGTGAAAAGGAGAAGGCTCTCCCTATTCAGAAAAGGCGCCCCAGCCCATGACCCGCCATCCCAACCGCACGCACATGCTCCAGGAAGGCGCGGCCTCCGGGCCTGTCCCGCTCCTCCAGAAGCAAAGGAAGGGGAAGGTGCCGGGACCCGCCGACCCCGCCCTCCTATCCGGTTGTTGATCTGGGTGGGACAGGGATCCCGGGCTAACGTCCTGGGCCAAAGTGCTCACAGACCCCCGGGGCGGGGATCTGGGACCCCAGCCCCCACCCCCTCCACCCCCACCCTCACCCCTCCAGCGCGCAGTACCGCGGGAGGCGAGCGGGACAACCGTGGAAGTGCTTTGGCCAATGCCAAGCGCGCAACTCACCCAGGGCTGGGGAGCCCAACCGGCCGCCGCCGCCGCCTCCCGCCCCGGCCGGGGCAGCGAGCTCTTCGCCCGCGCTGGACATGGGCCGCTCCGCCGAGCCCGCGCCGCCCCGCCGGGCGCACCTAGGGCGGCCTTCTTCCTAGGTCTCCTAGGTCTCGGGTGCTGGGAACTCGCTGCTTCTCACGGAGAGGTAGTGGCGGGGGCGGGAGGGGGGGAAGGAAAGAGAAAAAAAAGAAAACAAAATAAATAACTGCTTCTCGCCGGGAACCCGCCACCCCTGCGGGACCTTCCCGCCCTCAAACCCCACCCCGGGCAAGTTCTGATTTGAAACCAGCCAGGAAAACCCAGCAGAGTTGCGAGTTGACGAGGACAAGTTCCCGGAGTGGGTGGGAGGGAGGAGTCCCCAGCGGGACGGGGTGCGAGGGGAGAAGGGGGGAGAGGGGAGAGGGGGTGTGAGGGGGGGGACCACCACCTACCTCGGCATCCCCTCCGTCCCCAAGTGCTCTTAGCCCTCTCCTCCTCCTCGTCCTCCTCCTCTTCTGCCCCCTCTCCCCAGAAAGTTAGCGAGGCTGGGGCCGGGGCCGCATGGCGCTCCGGGGGCCTGACGACAGCGGCGGCCGCCCCTGCGCGTCCTCCCGCCTCCCCTGGGGCTCCGCGCAGACGTCCCCGCGGCGGCGGCTCTGCCTGCGCGCACTCCACGCGTCTGGCTGGGGCAGTACGGCTCCCGCGGACCAGGACACCGCTGGGCCCCTCGCCCCTGCCTCTCCCTGCCCCTTCCACCACTCCGTCCAGGCTCACACACTTCTCCCTCTGTTCCTCTTTTTCATCACATCCGGATGGGGAGGTCTCGAACTTTTGGCAGGCGGCCGCGAGGCTGGAGGCGGCGCGACCTGGGCTGTCTGGGTCAGGAGGCCAAAGCTGGATGGAGTTGGCCTGGGCTCCCTGAGTCCACAGCTGGGCCTACTGCCCTGTAGCTGGAAAAAGTCCTGGTTCCTGGCTGATCAGATGTCCTCTCCATGAGGAGAAAGTCCCAGACTCCTGTTTAAATCCTGTCCCCAAATCCACAAGAGGAATAGCCCCAGAGAAGTATGAACTTTCAGGGTGTCCAAAGAAAAAATGAAATAATAATAATAATAATTGATCATTGTAATTAGTCATATAGTATCTAAACATTTTTGTCCTCCAGGAATATATGCATTTAAAACCTTGACCCTGATTAGGTGCTTAAGTTCTTCATCACTTGTCTTATTTTTCAGTTCTTTGTTTATTTCAGACCAACAGGATCAGGTAAAACCAGTTGCAGGATTCCACTGGAGGCATCAGCTGAGCCAGGTTCACACCCATGCCCATGCCTGTGCAGTGCCCTACCACAAGGCTGACCTGTTGCTGGCTCAGTGCCACATTAGATCACTGGTCTCTTTAGGGAGAGAAACAGGTGTCCTTGTGTAGGAACTAAGGCACTGATGAGCTATCTGCTTATAAAGGAGACTCTGATGGAGGCTTACTCTAATGAGGAAGTATAAAGTAATATTTAGATAGAAAACTATTTAATATACCCTCATTACTTTTTGACATTTTCTTGTCAATAAGATGCAGAATTCAGTTGAAATAATCTTTTTGATATATTTTTATTGTAATTAATAGAAGGGTTACATTATATTCACCAGATAGAAGGTGCATTACTTCACAAACAATGATATCCTTTCTCATGTCTTGTTCCCCATTTCCCTCCCCCCGCCCCCGCCCCTCATCTTGTTTTCCCCTCTTCCCTATCTGATTTCAAATAACCAAATAAGCATATATCCAATATATCAGATAACAAGGTAAAATACTGTAACAATATGAGATAACCAAGAGACAGAAAAGAGATGAGAGATAACATAGTACATTAAGGATAACAATCACTCATTATATGGCTTTTGTTTCTATACCCTGGAGGTCCTTTCATTTAGTGTCATACTATATGGCTAGGTTTTGCTCTATTGTAAATCTGCTAGGAGAGCCCAGGGTTTCTATTGATTATGACAAATGAGGGAAACCATTGAGCCTAGGTTCCTTTGAGTCTGGCTTACTTCACTTACTATGATTTTTTAAAGGAACTTATCTGTGGATGCTAGAACAATGTAAGAGTCACAGATAAATTATCAAGTCAATGCTGCTCATTGACTTTGTCCTCAAACATTCTAGATGTATCAGTAAGAGTATCCCAGGAATGGCATTCCTTCAAAAAGACCACTGGTATTAATTCCAGTTGGCTGAAAAGCTCTTTTCTTTACTTTAGAAACTCAATACATTCAAGGCCAGCCTGGGTCATGAACATAAGATCTCATCTCAATGAACAGGCAAGTATACTAACACATTTCTTTTATCATAACTACATGGTAAACATGCATAAGCCCCAACTAGGTTAGGTGCTGCTTGACAATTAAACAAAAGGAAACGGGCAGTGGCTCATGCCTGTAATCCTAGCTACTCAGGAGGCTGAGATCTGAAGATCTATGTTCAAAGCCATCCCGGGCACAAAAGATTGTGAGACTCTTATCTCCAATTAATCACTGGAAAACGGGAAATGGGGCTGGGAATCATGGGGTAGGGCAGTAGGCTTGAGCTGAAGAGCCCAGAGACAGCACCCAGGCTCAGAGTTCAAGCCCCATGACTGACAAAAAAAAGGAGCTGGAGGCATGACTCCAGTGGTAGAGCACCTGCCAAGTACTAGTATTATTAACATCAAAAAAGAGGGCAGAGAGTAGTAGTAGGCTCACCTAGCGTTGATGAAGCCCTCGGTTCAATTCCTCAGTACCACATAAACAGAAAAAGCCAGAAGTTGTGCTGTGGCTCAAGTGGTAGAGTATTATCCTTGAGCCAAAGAGCCAAAGAGCTCAGGGTTAGTGTCCAGGCCCTGAGTTAAAGACTTAGGACTGGGGATAAAAAAGAACATATATATTTTAAAAAATATAATACAATCAAACTTGTATCTATTGTCATGAATAAAACCATCCTTTCCAAGAATACGAAGACAGGTATCTAGACCAAGATAAATTGCTCACTTACTTTTAAATAAGGAATGTCCTACACATAATAAATAAACAAATAAATAATATTTAGGGATTCCAGAAATGATAAAAGTGACATTATTAACCTAAAAGTTTGTGGCAGGGTTTGGACTGTTTGGAATACTTGTTGGAGGTAGATGAAGTGTAAGGATGACTGCTTGTTAACATTAGCCAAAGCACAGGAAGTGCTCCTGACTACAGTAGCTTAGGCTCTCCTCAAAATAGCTGATTAGAAAATAGCTGTTGTGGGAAATTGTTTCATAAATTTCCTATATATCTCCTGGCTTTGTTTTGTTTACTTTTTCACACATCAAGAAGATGTTTTTTCAATATCAGGAAGTTGTAGCATCAACTTCCTTCTATGAATTTATGGAAATATGGTACACAGAGAGTACAGTGCCTAACTTACCTGGTAAGATAGCAAGGATGGCATTTAAAGTCTTGGCTTCAAGATTTCATGTTCAATAGTCCTTGAATTGAATGGAAACCTCTTTCTTTAATGGAGGGGTAATAAAATTCAAGTAAAAATGGAACAAAGCCAGTCATGGTAGTTCACACCTGTAATCCTAGCTATTCAAGAGGCTGAGATCTGAGAATCTAGGCTGAAAGCCAACTGGGTCACAAAATGACCTGAGACTCTTATGTCCAATTAACCTCTAGAAAATGGGAAATGGGGCTTGGTTCAAGTGTAGGGTGGTATCCTTGAGCTGAAGAGCTCAGGGATGAGGCCCAGGCCAAGGGGGGAGGGCAGTAGCCTTGAGCTGAAGAACTCAGGGACAGTACAAGCCCCATGACCCCGCCCCCCCAAATAATAATATGACACAAAGGAAAGGATGCGTTGTAGAAGCAACAAGTTGGTCCAACGCTGCATTTGGTGACTTGTGTGATTTGGGCAACTAAACATTTCTATACCTGGGCTATGGTTACCTGTCGCTGCCCACTGCAATGACATGTCACTTCGGAGGCAGACTGGGAATGATCACAGACTCAAATCGCTGCAAGCAGAGGTCTTTTATTTCTCTCTCCTTTCTTCTCTCTCTGCCTTTCTCCTTCTCTCTTATCTCTTCTCCATCTTTTCTCCTTTCTCTTCCTCTCTCCATCTTTTCTCCTTTCTCCTCCCTTTCCCGGAAATCCCACACTATTTATATCCTTAAGCAGCGAATCACAGTAAAGGTCATCTGCAAAGCAGCAAACAAACCTGGAAGAAATCTAGCGATCCACTCTATCCACAAGCATGGAAGAAACAAATCAACAAATGCAAAGAAACTTCCTGGTCAGCAAGTACTGACTCATTAGCGAGCTGCCAGGTGCCATCTTATAATCTTACTTCCTCAGGAGACTGAAAGCAATGGTCTCCAACAGTTACCTCATAAAATAAAAAGGGTAAGAGAATTTTTTCTGTTTCTTTTTTTTGTAAAGATTTAGCAAGTTCATTCACCTACAGCATTTGGAAGAATAACAGTGTAGAAAGTCCTCAGTTATCATTTATTAATCTTATGAGAATAGTGCTTATTGGATGATAAGCAGAGTAGGAAAAAGGAAAGGTGGAGAGATAACGGTTAATGAGTGCAAAGGTACAACTACATAGGAGGAATGATTTCTAAGGACTTTATCACCATAAAGTAACTTTGGTTAATGACAATTAATTATACATTATAACTGTTAATTAAGGAGATTTTGAATGTTCCCAACACAAAGAAGTTATCAATGATTGAGAAGATGGATATATCCATTTGAGTTTGAGACCTTGCAAGCCTATCACACTCTACCCCATAAAAATGTACAATAACTGTATATTAATTGAAAATAAAGCTATATTTTAAAATGGTAACTTTTACTTATATGATATAGTAGAAACACTTTCATGGATAGAGTATGGTATAATGAGTCACATCAAAATACTCAATAAGCATGCCATTTTCTTCACACAAACTATAGCTTGTGAATTCTTACATCAATACTGTAAGTAAATTGCTAATCAGAATTCAGGTTTGTCTTATACCAACACTACTCTGCTTTTGTAGTTAAACTCAGGTCTTCTTGTTCTAGAGATCTGGATGAAAATTCAGCACCAGGGGCCTGCATGCCATCACATGTGACTTCATGTCAACTTCCCACACTGCTCTTTTCTCCATCCCTAATGGCTTTCACTCATTTTCATTGATCATCCAGTTTGGTTAGCAGTGCAGAGGACACATCTCATTCTTTCATTCAATGTGAACTGAATGCTTACCTGAAATCTGTTAAAATCCTAAGCCCCATTAGGTTTAGGAAGTTTGGTTTAAGTGTTAGGAAGTATGGGTGTTTAGGTTATGTGATTAGTGCCCTTTCAAAAGTAAGAGAGCTTCCCTGTTAGTTCTAGGGAAAGAAAAAATACCTCCTCAAGTACCCACTTTAATTAGTTAATTAATTAATCAGTTAATTAATTATTGGCACTCTGGGGGACTAAAGTCAGGGTTTCACACTTGCTAGGAAGACTCTCTGCTACTTGAGCCATACCTTCAGCCCTTTTTAGCATTAGATATTTTATTGTAAGGGTGATATACAGAGGGCTTATAGTTACATAAATAAAGTAATGAGACTCTTATCTCGAATTAATCACTAGGAAACAGGAAGTGGGGCTGTGGCTCAAGGGTAGGGTGGTAGGTGTGAGCTGAAGAGCTCTAGGACAGCACCCAGGCCAGAGTTCAAGCCCCATGACCCTAAATAAATAAATAAATAGAGTTGGGGGAGGGAAACAGGGACAAAAACATGAGAAGGGGTATCAATGTGTGAGAAGTAATGCACCTACTATCTGGCAAATATAACTGTAACCCCACTATACATTACCATAAAAAAATTCTTGCTCTTGTTGCTGTGGTTTTGGAGTTTGATTTTTTTCATATATTTTATTGTAATTAATAGAAGGGTTACATTATATTTACCAGATAGAAGCTGCATTACTTCAGAAACATTAATACCCTTTCTCATGTTTCGATCCCTCTTTTCCTACCCCCACCCCCACCCTTCATCTTGTTTTCCTCCCTTCCCTTTCTGATTTCAAATAACCAAATAAGAATACATACAATATATCAGATAACAAGGTGAAAGACTGTAACAAGATGAGATAGCCAAGAGACAGCAAAAGAGATGAGAGATAACATAGTACATTATGGACAAAAATCACTCATTATATGGCTTTTGTTTCTATATCCTGGAGGTCCTTTCATTAAGCATCATTGGAGCTTGACTTTTAAAGTTCTGCCTACACTTATATTTTTCAGTGTTTTCCATGTGTTTTTACTTCTAATTTGTGTTTTTTCCATATATTTTCATTGTAATTAACAGAAGGATTGCATTATATTCACCAGATATAAAGTGCTCTAATATGTATTTTTTCATACATTTTATTATAATTAATAGAAGGGTTACATTATATTAACCAGATGGAAGGTACATTACTTCACAGATATTGATACCCCCCCCCTTTTTTTGGTGCCAGTCCTGGGCTTGAGCTCAGGGCCTGAGCACTGTCCTTGGACTTTCTCAAGGCTAGAGCTCTACCACCTGAGCCTCAGCACCACTTCTGGCTTTTTCCTATGTATGTGGTACCAAGGAATTGAACCTGGGTCTTTGTGCATGCTAGGCATGCACTCTTCCACTAGGCCAAACTCCCGGCCCCTGATACCCTTTTTGAGGTGACATTACAAGCTATAGTACATATTCATCCACTTGTGCATGATACACATTAGTGCTTCATACATATCTTTGATCTGTTTTGTTTTTTAAGTTATTTAAATATTTTAAATTATTTATAATACATTCAGTCATTCCCAGATAGAGAACCTATGCTCTTCATTTACGCAGAAAAAGATCACTTAATAATCCCTAAGTGGAACAACCTGGAAACTAGAAAAAATAATCCCAATATCTCAAATAACTTTCATGACCTTCACAGCATGATACCAAAAAGTCACACTGACTTTCTCAAATCATACATGTTCTTTTGTGATGACAAAGCACTAAGTACACTTCGTTTTCTATTGTTTCTACTCATAACATATTAGAAGAAAAGTTAGGGTTCCAGGGCTTTGAGTAGAAGACATTAGCTAAGGGAGCTATTAGGTCAGTGAAAATGACAGCAGGAGAAATGACAGCTGACAGACAAGGGAGGTACAAGGAAATAAACATGTCATAACAACACCTTTGTGAATTCAGCTCAGTGATAGAAACAAGATAATGTTCCTATCCAGGGCCTAAGTCATTAAGGAAAGAGTTGGTTATGTGAATACAATAATCTGCCTATCCCTGTATCAAATGAATAGTTTTCGGGGGAAAAATTCTTCAAAAATGTTTTAATAAAAAGCTATTATTTTGAAAAAGTAAATTCCACAAAATTATTACTTCATTGCTGCAGCAGATATTAGCAATTCTAATTGAGGGCTACATTATTTGACCATGTTGCTTTACCTGTTACTGCAATCTAAGAAGAGAAGAATAAGTGAACTGGTATCTGGAGTTCTATTGTTCAAATAGAGCACTGAGTTCTTTTTTCTGCAACATATTGGTCCAACATTTAAATTTTTAATTCAAAAATTGGTTCTGCCATTTTTTTAAATACTGAAAGCAACCCATATTGACTAATTCCTTGTTTTGACATATGAACAAATACAATCATAAAGTTCATTCATTACATTCAAATTCATCAATGTGTTCTAGATAGCAAATCACACTACTACAGATGTTAACATTTGAAAATGAAATACTGTTTTAGTTTTCTGGGAGCACACAATCTTCCAAGAGGGAGGCAGTATAGTCAGCAGAGTAGGAAAGAGGCAGTCATGTCTTTGTGATCCTACAGGACCTCAAGGAGGTGGTACCAAAGCTTCTCAGATGTGGGTGGGGAAAAGTAGTGGAAGATTCTGAAAGAAGATGATTCCAAGCTGAGTGTTGCAGAGGAGTAAAATAATCCTCTTCAAAGAGGTCAGGGAAATCCAGATGGAAGAGATACTATGCAAAGACATAGAAATGTGGAAGCTCCAAAGAAGTTAAATGTCTAAGCAAAAGTGGTTTTGTAGCCAGGCATTAGTGGCTCACACGTGTAATCCTAGCTACTTAGAAGGTTGAGTTCTAAGGATCACAGTTTGAAGTCATGTGCACAAGATTTTCCCTGAGACTCTTTTATCTCCAATTAATCTCCAAAAAAAACAAGAACTACGGCTTTGACTTTTTCTTTTTCTTTCTTTCTGTTTTTTTTTTGTTGTTGTTGTTGTTGTTTAGCAAAAATGCTCAGGGATGGAGCTCAGTTCCTCAATTCAAGCCCCAAGATTCACACACACACACACACACACACACACACACACACACACACACACAAGTGGTTTTGTGGTTTCACGATTCAGCTACAGAAATAGACTAGGAATCTCAGTTCCTCAATGTGCCGTATCTTGGTCCAGCTCTTTTTGAGATGCATGCAAATGAATTCATCATTCCTATGTGATCGTAAAGAAAGACTAGACATGATGCTATATTTAGGAATTCTACAGCTTTACTGTGGAAAGTGTGTGACCAAAGAATCCTGTACAAAATCTCCTGTTGCTGAATTAACTTGTCCATTCTGTGCAAGAATTCAGTCAGGGCCCCTTTTAGCTGGCCTGGGGCACTGGCCTTCGGGATCTTTCCTTGCTGTCATTACACTTCATTGGTTGCATTTTGAAGGAAGAGAATACATGAGAACATACAATGACATGTGTCAAATAAGCATAGAATACATAGGATATAAATGAAAATAGGTTAAACTGACACAGGAGACAATAAACAGATCTTTGCATCATGTATAGGAACTAAACTTTGATATACCAAGAGAATGTGAACTGTAGAAAAGAATTAATACAAAAGGCCCAAGAAAATGATGACCGACCAGTATGCTGCCTGTAATTGGAAATAATATGAGCATGATTATAATGACAAAATATTTAAAATTATATAGCAGATAGAAATTCCCTTGCTGTTTTATCCCCTAAACTCATTTAGATTTTAGATAAAGAGATTTAATATGTAGCATTTAAATCAAATTTTGAATTAAGAAAAAAGTACTAAATTTAAAAACAATACAAGATTGTGAGTACACTATATCATTCACTTCTCATGAAACCTTTAAACTACTCAAGGGAGGAGGCAATATTTTCTTGAACATTATCATTTTTTCTCACTTTTCCTCTGAACATCCCCTTTTCTGTCCCTCAGCCACATGGAGCCTGTCCTTCAAGTCTTACTTGTTAAAGTGTTTGTGTCCAATGCATATTCATAAGTAGGACTTGTGGGAAATCAAATCACAGGGAGGATGACATAATGAATAATCTATTTATAAAGTCCATAATTTAATGGCATTATTTGGTAGAAAACTGAGAGGTAAGGTATAGGGAAAGTAGGTCGCTGGAGGGGTTGACTTTGCAATGTATAGATTGTCTTCAAATTCCCTTCTTCTCCTTCTTCTCTAATTCTTATACTCTCTCCAGTATGGGTTTCTTATGGAAACCAGAGATTTATCTTTGTGAATGTTGTTCTTCGTGTACTATGTGAAGCTATTTCTTTTCTCTTCTTTTCCCCTTATGATTTATCTCATGTTGTTATTGTATCTGAATGTGGTACCTATTATATTGTATATATGTCTATTTGCTTATTTGAAAAAGGGAAGGTAAGGGAAAAACAAGATGAATGGGAGGGGTTGGGGAAGGGAAAGTGGGAGAAAAACATGGGAAGGGATAACAATGTTCAAGAAATAATGTACCCACTACCTGATGAATGTAACTATAACCCTCTGTACATTACCCCAAGAGCAACAACAACAACAAAATATGGGTTTCTACTAAAAGACATTCTCATCGAAGAATTACTTAGATTTATGCAATTTAAGTATACCTGTCATTCTATTTCCCAGTCATCTTGACTTTAACCTATGACTGAAAATGTTTACTGTCTTCTTTTAAGCGCTCTGAAATTACACTCTTGCTTTCTCATATCCTCCACACCATCAGCACATTCCAAGCACTCATTAGTTCATTCTTGGAATTGCTTCAATAGTTTATGGGGCTCCCAGGCTCCAATTTTCTGTTTTACAAATAAGTATAGACACCAAATATGCATCAATTTTCTGAATCCTCAAATTATTATTAGTCTATTTTTCTTAGTATTTTAATTTAGCAATTTAATACAGATAAAATTCAAAACCTCTAATCAGTCTTTCAATGTTCCAGTCTCAGTGTAGTTTGTCACCTTTGTTTTTGTAGCTTCTAATCCAGAGCACTTGCCTTTTGTCTGGGACTCCATGGTACTCCTGAGTGGTATCTGTACTTAGGATATATCTCTCCTTAATAGACTTATTTTTCTATTCATATTTCTAAAATCTGAGTTTTCTATTTTTGCCAATTGTAGCTCATGTAGAAGTTTTTACTTCCCAGGCAAGGTTGCTATATATGCCTGCTAAGGTTTACTTTTTGGCCACAAAGGTCATAAAGTATTTTTGTGAACACTGAGAATAAATACAGGAATCTAGATATGGATGAGCAAAACTTAGCAAGAAAAGTAGTCACACAATTACTTCTCTTCTTAAAAGAAAGAGGCAGCTTGGAAATGTGGGGGGAAATGAAGAGATTCTTTTTTAGGTTATATTGGTTCAAATTTGGTTTCTGTCACTCATTCCATACCACCCAAGGCTGGTTCACTCCATATGACTCTGATTTCATTTTCTCCTGCTAGGGAGGTTGGAAGTATTACTTAGCACCCCATCAATGTAAACTACACACAGTCAATCCATCATAATAAAAATTGTTCCATGATATCAACCATGCCAGCTGTACTGGCCAGCAGAGGGCTTCAGAAAGGCTGGATAAGTGGGACTGCATTAAACTGCAGAGCTTTTGTATGGCAAAGGACATAGCTAGTAAACTAATCAGGAAGCCTACAGAGTGGGAGAAGATCTTCACCAACCATACAACGAACAAAGGCCTCATATCTAAAATATATCAACAGCTCAAAAAATTGAATCACTCCAAAACTAATCTCCAAAGTAACAATCATCCCATTAAAAGATGGGACAAAGACTTAAAGAGAGTCTTCTCTGAAGAAGAAACAAAAATGGCCTGTAGATACATGAAGAAATGCTCAACATCTCTGGTCATAAAAGAAATGCAAATCAAAACAACTCTAAGATTCCACCTCACTCCAGCTAGAATGGCCAGGATCAGGAAAACGAATGACAACAGATGCTGGAGGGGATGTGGCCAGGAGGGATCACTACTACACTGTTGGTGGAAGTGCAAACTCGTTCAACCACTATGGAAAGCAGTATGGCAGTGCCTCAAAAGACTAAATATAGAGCTCCCCTATGACCCAGCAATTCCACTACTTGGCATTTACCCAATCATCCAGAAACAAGGACATACTAAATCCACCAGCACAACAATGTTCATTGCAGCACTATTTACCATAGCAAAGATATGGAACCAACCTAGATGTCCCTCAGTTGATGAGTGGATCAGCAAGATGTGGTATTTATACACAATGGAATTCTATGCTGCTGTCAGAAAGAATGACATTGCCCCATTTGTTAGGAAATGGAAAGACTTAGAAAAAATCATATTAAGTGAAGTAAGCCAGACTCAAAGGAACTTAGGCTCAATGGTTTCCCTCATTTGACATAATCAGTAGAAACCTTGGGATCTCCTAGCAGAGATTTGCAATAGAGCAAAACCTAGATACATAAGGCCATATAGTATGACACTAAATGAAAGGGTCTCTAGGATATAGAAACATAAGCCATATAATGAATGATTGTTTTTCTTAAGGTACTATGTTATCTCTCATCTCTCTTGCTGTCCCTTGGTTATCTCATATTGTCACAGTATCTCACTTTGTTACATGATATATCGGATATATTTGTATTTGATTATTAGAAATTGGATAGAGAATGTGGGAAAACAAGATGAGGGGTGGGGATGGGGGGAAGGGAAATGGGGACCAAGACATGTGAAAGGGTATCAATGTATGGGAATTAATGCACCATCTATCTGACAAATACCATGTAACCCTTCTATTAATTACAATAAAAATATAGGAAAAAAAGACATGAAAGGAATAAATGAGTTGTTGGAAAAAGGATTTAGGAGATCAAAAGAGAAAGGGTCAGGATCAGGTGGTGCTCACATAGCCATTTGAGGCAGTGGTTGTCCATTCTATTGGATTCTCTTCCAGAACAACTTTGTTGTCTCTTATCAAAAGATGAGTCCTTTGGACACAACACCCCATAGGGAACCACACATACTGTAATAACAACTAGGGTATCAGTGATAGGGACTCTATGTTTGATAAGTAATGGATATAGATGTCATAATCCTCATGTCATAATCCTCAGTACAATACTCCAGTACAATACTCCTAATAATTATATAGCATTATCTTCCATAAGACATGGAAATTAGAATGTTGAGAAAATAGATTTTTGGCTCTGTAGAAACTCTGTCTCATATCCTAGACTGCAACTTCCAAGTTGTACACAAATGCTCTTCAAACATGAGCCATTGCCTCATGCCTGTAATAGGAGCTTCTCAGAAGGGTGAGATGTGAGGATTTTGATTCAAAGCCAGCTGGGCAGCAAAGTCAGTAAGATTCTTATCTTCAGTTAACTATGAAAAAGCCAGAAGTAGAGCTGTGGTTCTAGCAGTAGAGCCACAAAGCTCAGGGACAATACCCAGTCTCTGGCTTCAAGCCCTAGGACTGACACATCTACATAATCCTCCTCCTCCTTTTCCTCCTTTTCCTTCTCCTCCTCCTCCCCCTCCTTCTCCTCCTCATCATCTCAACTTTTTAAACTTCCAGAATATTAGATTCCTCTCAGGCACTTGCTACATAATGCATCTAGCAGCCTTATAATGGGAAAAGCAGGGAAGCCAAGGTGTTTGAAAGCAAAACAAATGTAATCTTTCCCTTTGGTATTGTTCAGCATGCATGGCGGAACACATTTAGGATGGTTTCAGAAAGTTATGTGATTTTATTGTCTTCAAGTTTCTTTAAAAATACCTCCCTTGGATTTCTGGAGTATTATGTGCTGTGTATGAGCACAATAATTGAAGATCTGATTAGTGTAGATAGTGAAAAGAATTGAAATCACAGAATGTGGAAGAGTTCTGGATAGGAGGAAACTACAATTGGTATCATAATGTAAAATACAAGAATTTAGTGACATTATAAATCATTACTTGATTAGTTAAATTTCTTATCTAACTCCACCAGAATCTTACCTAACTAAATTTCTTAGCTAACTCTACATGTAAGCATCAAGGGTGTGAGCAGCAAGGGATACTGTGGTTTGAACAGATTTTGAGAAAGAATTAAGACATTAGTGATAAATAATCATATTATGGGTCCTGCATGTTTATATGTTTCTGTGTTAAGATTTCGAAGAATGAATAACATATAACTATCATTTAGGCTTTTACCTAAGTAGAAGGTGGTGCTATTGATGTTAAAGATAAAACATACAGTGTTTCTCTGTAGGCACATTATTTGGAAATGTGTGAAAAAGAACTTTCTATGGAAGAGAATGTAAATGTAAGAATAGAATACTATGGAATATCTGACTGGCAGGCAGGGATAAGAAGGGGATGAGAAGCTGTATTGAACTTTTGTCTTCTTAATGAATACCTGAAAGATAAAGTTTAGAGGTGGCAAGCTTGTTTTGGCTCAGTTTCAGAGGATTTTTTTGACACATGTTTAATACCAAATAATTTAGCATTACTAGAATGAAATTTTGTGTTAACTCTGAGAGCTCTCTGAGGTAAAATTGTAAGTCAAAAAAACAAAAAGTAAATAACACACATATATGAAAATGAAATACATAAATATTTAAGGGATGAAACATACCCAAACAATTAACAATGCTTCTGAGATCATATTGGGGAAAGCGAATACAAGATGAAGTTGGAGTGAAAATGGCATGTTTCTGCTCTACCCTATGTTCTTTTTACAATATTAAATTTTTCATATTGAGTGTATATTCTCCTATAATTTGCCTAATTATAACAGTTTGTAACCAGCAGCAAACTTTAGTCATACAACTATCTCCTTATATATTTGTCTATGGATATACACATGAATGGAAATTCATTTTATAAAGGTCCTAACATTTTACAAAGATCAATTCCTCCAAGGAATATGCGGATGAGTAAGTACTTTAAAAACTGTCTTTATAGTCTGTGCTTTCTATATGCTTTGGGTGTCATCAATTTCCTAGTGCAGTGTTCTTTATGTAATGAGGATTGTTGGTTGACTAATAGACCACACTTGAACAAGAACTGAAATGTATGTTTCAGTCCTATAATACTTTAATACTAATTGATGTTCTAAGTTAGAGAGAAACTCCTGAAGTCCAATACTTCAGGAGTAATTCATTTTTTTTTCTTTTTTTTTCAGTATTTTTTTATTGTAATTGGTAAAAGGGTTACATGATATTTGCCAGATAGAAGATGCATTAATTCACGTACATTGATACCCTTTCACATGTCTTGGTACCCATTTCCCCCCCCCACCCCCCACCCGTCTTGGTTTTCCCCCCTTCCCTATCAAATTTCAAATAACCAAATACAAATAAATTCAATATATCAGATAACAAAGTGAGATACTATAACAATATGAGATAACCAAGGGACAGCAAAAGAGATGAGAGACAACATAGTACATTAAAGACAACAATCATTCGTTATATGAGCATTTCTTCTTGGTCAAGGGTGACTGAAGGCACTTGAAGCTCAGTGATGAACAAGATGTCCACATGACATGTGCACATTTAATTGTGAAGATCCAAGGTTGCATAATATTTGATCACACATGGTGGGCTTTATCAGGACCCATGTGGGCCCAAGATGAGGTAGACATAACTCAGAAGTATGCAATTCCAATACAGTGACAAAATCTTAGGGGGTCTCAAAAGTCAATGCCCCCTTCATTGTCATCCGCATGAGCCTATTAAATTAAAGGCAGAAATTTCTGCCTCTGGACTCCTTAATCCCTCACAATGCAAGAGTGTCTTCATTAATCACTGAGAAACAGAGGCTATGAGAGAAAAGAAGGTCATGAAGAAATATACTCAAACTAATTGTCTCTCGCTGGTGTCTAGGATATTTGTTTTGTTGTTTTGCTGTGTCTCTAGGATAAACAAAGCCAAGTTCTTATCAAGAATAAGGGAAGTAAGTTGGATCAGCATTTGGGTTCCCAGAATGAGCATTTGAACTCTAGTCAGCACTTGTTCCTCTCAAGGTTGCAAGTTATCAAGAGAGAAAAAAACGTCATCATCTCTGATTTTCTATTATTTTTTTTCTTTTGCCAATCCTGGGCCTTGAACTCAGGGCCTAGATATTGTCCCAGAGCTTCTTTGCTCAAGGCTAGCACTCTACCATTTGAGCCCATAGTGCCACTTCTAGCTTTTTCTGTTTATGTGCTACTGAGGAATCAAACACAGGGTTTCATGTAGGCTATACAAGCACTCTACCACTAAACCTCATTCCCAGTCCCAACTTTTTGAGACTTTAAATAAAATATATTTAATTAGGCAAAGCTGTTGTGATTTCCTTCGGTTGGGGATCAAACCCAGGGCCCCATATAAGTATGCTAATATGCTAGGCAAATATTCTACCCCTAAACTGCATCCCACTGAGGCAAGATCACTATTCTAGAATGCAATATGGTTTCTTTATAATCAAAAGTTATGGCTATGATCTGAAATGTTCTATACATTAATATATTGGTAAATGATCAACTAATTTATTTCTTTTTTGTGGGTCATGGGGCTTGAACTTGGTCTGGGCGCTGCCCCTGAGCTCTTCAGCTCAAGGTTACCGCCATACCCTTGAGCCAATTTTCTAGAGATTAATTGGAGATAAGAATCTCATGTTCTTTTGTGCCCGGGCTGGCTTTGAACCCTGATCCTCAAATCTCAGCCTCCTGCATAACAAGGATTACAGACATGAGACCTCACCTGGCTTGATCAACTAAATTTTTATTTTAGTACATATTGAACTCCCTTGAATTACAAAGGACAGATTTCTGAGTTTGATGACTGCTATTCATATTGACCATTACCTTGTAAGTTAGTGTCAGATCAAATATCTGAGCAATGAATAGTCTTTACCTCACTCATAAAGTCATATTACTCATAGTAACTGATGATGTGGTCCTTAGTGAGAACTATCAAAGTGGAACAATGCTGTGCCTTCATTACAATGGCAGTATTGCAATTTTCCATAAAAGTAAAGGACTTGTTAAATTTTATTTCCATTTAGAAAATTCTGTAGTATCCTGAACATGAACTTGTGGTCTATAAGTCCAGATTATTGAAGCTGCCTACCTGGATTCAACTTGATTTGATTAGAAGGAATCTAGCCAAATATGTTTTAAAAATGTGTTCTAGTAAGTATAATGAATATATTAAAAGGGCATGTTTGAGGTAGTGATATTTTACTGTTAATATTTTATCTTTCTGCTTTATCCATAACATAGATCTTTTTTTAGTCACATGTAATTCATTCTCTCTTCTCTCCCCCTTCCCCCACCATCTTTTCTGGAACCTTGTGATTGTTAATCAGGTACTGTGTCACTTGGGCTCTAACTCCTATTTTGTTCAGTAAATTTTTTTTTATTGTAATTAGTAAAAGGGTTACATGATATTTGCCAGATAGAAGGTGCATTAATTCACGTACATTGGTACCCTTTCACATGTCTTGGTACCCGTTTCCCTCCCCCCCACCCCCCACCCGTTTTGGTTTCCCCCCCCTTCCCTATCAAATTTCAAATATCCAAATACAAATAAATTCAATATATCAGTAACAAAGTGAGATACTATACCAATATGAGATAACCAAGGGACAGCAAAGGAGATGAGAGACAACATAGTACATTAAAGACAACAATCATTCATTATATGGCTTTTGTTTCACTATCCTGGAGGTCCTTTCGATTAGCTTCACATTATATGTCCTTATGTATCAAGATTTTGCTCTATTGCAGATCTCTGCTAGTAGAGCCCAAGGTTTCTACTGATTATGTCAAATGAGGGAAACCATTGAGCCTAAGTTCCTTTGAGTCTGGCTTACTTCACTTAATATGATTTTTTCTAAGTCTTTCCATTCCTAACAAATGGGGCGATGTCATTCTTTCTGACAGCAGCATAGAATTCCATTGTGTACAAATACCACAACTTGTTGATCCACTCATCAACTGAGGGACATCTAGGTTGGTTCCATATCTTTGCTATGGTGAATAGTGCTGCAAGGAACATTGTTGTGCTAGTGGGTTTAGTAAGCTGTCTCTAAATGTGCTAATGAGTTCTTTTGCTTCTTGGAAGATTTTACTTTGATATATTAATACTTGCATTTATATTTCCTAAACAATTGGAGTCCTACCAGTAAAGTTTTTACCTATAGCTTTATCTTCAAAGGTCTTTCCTGTTTTCCTCTAATAGTTTCGAATTGCTGGGTCATAGGGGAGTTCTATGTTTAGCCTTTTGAGGCACTGCCACACTGTTTTCCATAGTGGTTGGACGAGTTTGCATTCCCACCAACAGTGTAGTAGTGATCCCTCCTGGCCACATCCCCTCCAGCATCTGTTGTCATTCGTTTTCCTGATCCTGGCCATTCTAGCTGGAGTGAGGTGGAATCTTAGAGTTGTTTTGATTTGCATTTCTTTTATGACCAGAGATGTTGAGCATTTCTTCATGTGTCTATAGGCCATTTTTGTTTCTTCTTCAGAGAAGACTCTCTTTAAGTCTTTGGCCCATTTTTTAATGGGATGGTTGTTACTTTGGAGGTTAGTTTTGGAGTGATTCAATTTTTTGAGTTGTTGATATATTCTAGATATGAGGCCTTTGTCCGTTGTTTGGTTGGTGAAGATCTTCTCCCACTCTGTAGGCTTCCTGATTAGTTTACTAGCTATGTCCTTTGCCATGCAAAAGCTCTGCAGTTTAATGCAGTCCCACTTATCCAGCCTTTCTCTGATTTGTTGTGATTCTTGGTCCTTATTAAGAAAGTTTCGACCTGTGCCAAGGAGGCCTAGTGTATCTCCTATTCCTTCCTGTAGAGTTTTCAGTGTGTCAGCTTTTACCTCCAGGTCTTTGATCCATTTGGAGTTAATTCTAGTGCAAGGTGACAAAGAAGGATCCAGCTTTAGTTTTCTGCAGGTGCTTAACCAGTTCTGCCAGCACAACTTGTTGAAGAGGCTGTCTTTCTTTCATTCTATTTTTTTGGCTCCCTTGTCAAAGATTAGGTGGCCATAGGTCTGTGGTTTAATATCTGGGTCCTCAGTTCTATTCCATTGGTCTTCAGGCCTGTTCCTGTGCCAGTACCAAGCTGTTTTGAGAATTATAGCTCTGTAATAGAGTCTAAAGTTTGGAATTGAAATTCCTCCAGCGCTGTTCTTTCTGCTAAGAAGTGTTTTTGCTATACGGGGTCTTTTATTATTCCATATGAAATTTTGGATTGCCTCTTCTATTTCTTTAAAGAATGACATTGGGATGTTGATGGGTATTGCATTGAATTTGTAGATAGCTCTTGGCAAGATTGTCATTTTCACAATGTTGATTTTTCCAATCCAGGAGCATGGGAGGTTTTTCCATTTCCTTAGTTCTGCTTTAATTTCCTTTTTTAGGGTTTTAAAGTTTTCGTCAAAAAGGTCCTTTACATTCTTATAGTTAAGCTAATTCCCTATTGTCTCGGCGCCATCTTCCTTCTTTGTTCAGTAAATTTAAAGGTAGACTTTGGCTTTTATTCTCAAGCCCAGCCTGGGAAGATCCTCCTTTTTTTAAAAAAATCTTTTATTTGAAAATGTTAAAAACAGAGGGGCTACCGTCACAGAAGTCAGGCAAACAGTACATATCCTTTTGGACAATGTCATCCCTCCCCCTCAACCCTTCACCCCGCTGTTTC
This sequence comes from Megascapheus bottae, assembly GCF_031878675.1. Lineage (NCBI taxonomy): Eukaryota > Metazoa > Chordata > Mammalia > Rodentia > Geomyidae > Megascapheus > Megascapheus bottae. Next base: position 58,317,355 of record NC_143513.1, on the reverse strand, counting down.
CCTCCTATGCCACCCACAACTTGTATAGATCAACATAGTGTCCAGTGAATACCATTGCTGCAGTTGTTCATGCTTTGTCCCTCATTTCTGTGCTTCCCTTACTCCCCCAAAGATGTAGAGACAAACAAGACTAAAAGAAAAGAAATAAGGTAAAATACTGTAACAACATGAGGTAACCAAGGGATAACAAAATAGAGGAGAAATAACATAGTATATTAAGAACAGCAGTCGTATTATATGGCTCTTGTTTCTGTATCTTGGAGGTCCTTTCATTTAGCATCATCCTATATGGCCTATGTATCTAGGTTTTGCCCTATTGTAAACCTCTGTTAGGAGAGTCCAAGGTTTATACTAATTATGGCAAATGAGGGAAACCATTGAGCCTATGCTCCTTTGAATCTGGCTTACTTCACCTAATGTGAATTTTTCCAAGTCTTTCCATTTCCTTACAAATGGAGTGATGTTGTTCTTTCTTACCTTGTTATCTGATATATTATATATATGTTTGTTTATTTGAAATAGAATGGGGAAGGGGGAAAAACAAGATGAGGGGAGGGGATGGAGGAAGAGAAATGGGGACAAAAACAAGAGAAGGGGTAGTGATGTTTGTGAAGTAATGCACCTTCTATCTGGCAAATATAGTGTAACCCTTCTATTAATTACAATAAAAGTATATTTAAAAAGACAAGAAAATTTGTGAGGAGGGGATTAAATACAGGACTTAAAAGACTTTCATAAAAAAGTGTATTTGCACTTGTGGAGATGGGAGGTAGTATGGAGGAGCTAGAAAGTAATCACAGGATAAGACAAGCATAATATAGATGACAGGAAGGCAAATATTATATTTTAGGGAAATCAATGGTCCACTTTGATTCAGGAAGACAGTCTTGCTGGGAATAAAGGCTGAAAAGATGGAATGAGAATTGACTTGGTTAGATTAGTGGGTTTTGTAATGAGTCTCATATTAAAATTGATTAAAATGCTATTTTCTTCATTGTACATGTTATTTTGCCTTCACAGAAAAAGAGATGATTTTGTAAATAGCATTTTGATTTATATAGGCATACCCTGTTCCTGTCTAAAAGCAAGCCATGTCTTACTAATGTACTATTCTGTACACTTAGATAATTTGGTTGTGTGTGAGTTAGGAGATCTTATTAAACCTTAACATAACTTAAAAAAAAAGAAACAAAAACAGCAAAAAGAAACAAAAACAGCCAAACAGAATGAAGAAACCTCTTGTTTCCATTTCCTGGAGTTCATTTTGATAACTATTATTTCGTATGATCAGATTCTTCTATCTGTGCTTCTTTACATCTCTGGAAATAGCAAGCAGGTGCCTCTGTCTTTCACTATTGTGTTTCTCTCTAGCTGGAATAACAGCCATGCACCTTCTCACTGAGCCTTTGATTAAGGTGGAGTTTCATGGACTTTTAAGCCAGAGTTGGCTTCAAACTTCACTCTTCTGATCTATGTCTTCCAAGAAGCTGGGACTTCAGGCTTGAACCACTACATTGAATTTCCCCCTTTTCTTTTATAGACACAGAAAATTTTGACATTTTCCAAAACCATCCTATAATTCCTCAACATGATAATTCATATAAATAATGAATACAACATATCCATATATATGTTTCATTGATAGACTTAGAAGAGGTTTTTTTCCTAAGATTAAATGATAATTCCCCAAACTATACTCACTCAGCAGTTAACAAGAAAGATAATCGCTACAACACTTAAATAATGAAATGAAAACATCCACCTGTTTTATGGTAATAGAGATTTTAGACCATAAAGAATTTTAGAACTTGATTCACAAATTTGAGAAAATGTTTCATGTCTTTCTACAGGGTTCCTAAAGTGAAATATTTTAAGGTTTTCTATGTGAGAATAAATGGAAATATCAAGAGTTTATAAAAAAGTAATTCTGAAAAATTCTTTTCCTTTCTGATGTAATTATTTATTCTGTATTTTTGCATGGAAATAGCTATTTTGTTCTGTTTTATATATATAAATAGAATTTATGAAGTGAAATTTAATTACTAAATATCTGGTAAAACTATCTTGCTCAGTCCACCATAATTATTGGATAGATACTAACCATTAGTAGTACAAAGAGAAAAGACCACATGTACTGCTGTAGAATATTCTAGGCAGTAGCAGATTCCCTGTTACCAGATTTTTTTCGAGGCAAGAACAGAGACAGAAGCATGATGGTGGGCATTCACTCAGTTCTTGTGGGTTTTTGCCTAACAGGTTAAGTCATTTAAGATCACTAATGACTCTGAAATATGGAAGCATGCAATGAAGATCCAACTTTATTTGCCCATAGTCATTCTCTCCTATAACATAATAAAATACAAAATTTTAAAGCCCAGGATTTTCCCCATTGAAACTAGCCATTTCAAATATGATTAGACATTCAAGTACATACTACAATATATGCCACTGAAATTCTTTATCATCCCCTCATGTGCTGATGCTTACAGCTGCACTAGCCTGCAATAAGAACTTGAAATGAGCTTTTCTCATCCAGATGTTTTAACTTCATGTGGAAACTGACTACTATTTCTATGATTGAATAAAGGCATGACTTTACAAAGAGAAGGTCAATTTTAAATTGTGTTTATTTCCTTTCATTTTTGTCTCATTTCATTTTCTTCTGTATTATTTTATGACAAGAAAATGAAACAAAAGGAAGAGGAAGTTTACACACATTTTATTTCGAGTTACAGTTTATATGAGCATCAAACATGACTGTTTTATTTAATTCTTTGGGTTGATACCTTTTCTGGTTTCCTGAAATATAATACCCATTAATCCCTGTTTGCAGACACCTTGAAATATTTATTGAATAATACAATACAGATTCTAAAACATAATCTTCTTTTATGAATACTGGCACAATTTCACCCAGCTCTGTGGAAGATTTAAGAAAAATGGCAGGGCAAGATCAGACATTGTTTACATCTCACCTCCAGCAAGATATAACTTTACTCTTGGCTGACCTTTAAGCAAAAGCAATGGTTATGTAACCACGTAAGCTAAAAACTAAACAGGAAAAGACAAGCAAGGGGTCACAGAGCCGAGAATGAACTACAAACTTACTCTATTTGTTAAACTTAGATTTTTATCATGTTGCTGAAAAAAACACTGAAGTTTCCCAAATGGAAAAATGAGACCAATATTTTATCTTTGGTACCTGAATGTATACATAAATATTTCAGTATTTTAAAGAAGTTATTGCAAAGTCTAATATGAAATGCATCGTGATATTTTGCAATATTAAACAGTATTACCTATGGACAAAATGAAATTTTTGAATGAACTACATTCTGTCTTTATATAAATAATGATTTTAACTAATGTCTATACATATTGTTCCTAAAAATCTATCTTCTTAGGTTGTTTGGAAATTAAACAGATTTTGTCTTTGGAAAATTATGAGTAACCACATCAAGGGAAAAATATGCAACTTGTTGAAGGCATATAAATGCAATATAAAAAGAGTTGTACTAAGGAGAAGAACCCAAAATAACAGAAAGAGAAGAATCTAAAAGTATTCTCACATTTTTTTAAGATCTTGCTTGTAGTAATGTAAGTGAATGTGTATGCATTCATGTGTTACCTTTTTTTTTTGGCGGGGGGGGGGGGTTATGGGGCTTGAACTCTGGACCTGGGCATTATCCCTGAGCTCTTCACCTCAAGGCTACCAGCCACACTCCTTGAACCACTGCCCTACTTCCCCTTTTCTAGTGATTATTTGGAGATAAGAGTCTCGGGTACTTTAGTGCCCAGGCTGGCTTTGAAACCTGCTCCTCAAATCTCAGCCTCCTGAGAGGCTGGGATTACAGGCGTGAGCCACGGCATCCTGCTATATGTGTATCTTTTCAAAAGTGAAACTCCATTTTGATATCCACATGATGGCTGTCATATACCTATGTTTTTGACAGAACTGAAAATTCATGCAGCATGTTTTTATTTTCTTCTAGGCAATAGCCTTTTCATTTAATTAGGCAGGGAGTTTGGCCTAGTGTTAATAGTTCTTGCCTGGCATGCAGGAAGTCATCGTTTTGTTTCCTTGGTACTACATACATAGAAAAAGCCGGAAGTTGTATTGTGGCTCAAGTGGTAGAGCTCTAGCCTCGAGACAGCTCAAGGACAGTGCCAAGGCTCTGAGTCCAGGCATTAGGGGTGGCAAAAAAAAAATTTAATCAAAAAGATGATTTCCAAAAAAAAATCAGTGAAGCTATAATATAAATTACTATTGAAAGTATATGAAAAAATGGGATTGTGAGAAATGACTGCACTAAAATGATATGAGTTGAATATGTTCTAAATGCTGTATATTTACAAACAAGATACAGATTGCTTCGAGTCTAGTGGGAAAGATACAAACACAAGATAAATAGTAGACGAGTAGCTTAATGGGAATCATATCCATGTATCTACGAGCAGAAGTGCTTCTGGAAGCCTTGGGTGATCAAAGGGTTTTTGGAGAAGACCTGTTGTCTGTACAAGAGTGACAATTAGCCAGAAAGACATAATCCTTTGGAAAAATGAAAGTGGCTTAATATGACTAAAGCAGGGGATATAATGAGGCTGAAGAAGGAATTGAGTCTGTAAGATTTCTGAAGTCATCATCAGGAATGGAAAGAATAAAAAAAATTCCTTTGTGTAGATACACCACATTTGCTTAATCCATTCATCTACTGAGTGACATCTGGGTTGGTTCCATATTTTAGCTATGGCAAATAATGATGCAATGAACATAGTTGCACTGGTAGCTTTAGTGTGGCCTTCTTTGTGATCATTTGGGTAAAGAATCAGAAGTGGGATTGTTGGGTCATAGGAAAGTTCTATGTTTAGTCATTTGAGGAATCATACTGCTTTCCAGAGTAGCTGAGTAAATTTGCCTTCCCACCAATGGTATAGTAAGTGTTCATAACAAATAATGGCATTGCCCCACACATAAGGAAATGGGAAAAAATCATATTAAGTGAAGTAAGCCAGACTCAAAGAAACATAGGCTCCTTGGTTTCCTTCATTTGTAATAATTAGTATATGTCTAGGATTGTCGCAGTAGAGGACCACAATAGCTCAATAATGTATGTATGACCTTAGCAAATGCTAATTGAAATGAACTATAAGATGTGAAAATGAGGTGTGTGTGTGTGTGTGTGTGTGTGTGTGTGTGTGTGTGTGTGTGTAACAAATATAGCTGTGTGTTTTTTCTTTTTTTTTTCTCCCCTTTGGTTTAGCCCGTTTTCATTGTTTTTTATTTCAGTACCATTTGCCTTGTATGTAAGTTTATCTGATTTGGGAAGGGGAATCAAAGAAATGGTGAGACAAAGGACAAAGGGTGAACCAAAGAAGCAGTGATATGACATTTTGTTGGAAATGAACTTTACAGCTTTTAGTGGAAAGAGAGGATTGGGGTTGGGGAAGAAGGAGATAATGAAGGAGGGGGTAAAAGTGTTTGATGAGAAGTGCACTCATTTCCTTACTTATGTAACTGCAACCCCTCTGTGCATCACCTTTACAATATATCATCATCATCATCATCATCATCATCATCATCATCATCATCGTCATCATCAATGCAAATAAAAGAATAGATCAAGAACAGTATTAAAATGTTGAAATGGAGGAGAGGGAATTACATAATCTTGTTCTCACTTTGGAATGAGCACTCTTGTTGCATTTGGAGAATGAATGGGAGAGTAAATATCTACAATCTTGGAGGAGGTCAGGGCTGGGAGCCTGTGGTGCTAATCCAGGTAATAGGTCTCAATAACACAGGAGATCGGTTGGGAGCTCCTTTTGGTTTGAAAGTCCCTCACGAAGGAACACAAGATTGCCATGACATTTTCTGAAAATTGATCTTGTGGAACCAGGCAATGCTGAAGTTTTAGACATATTTCACTTCTATTAAAAAGCTGCATGTGAATGACAGCAAGTGATTACATACATAAAAAGTCTGAATAGAATGGTGTATGAATTAAATTATTTTCATTGATATCTGTTTCAAAAATGCCTATGTATCTCAATGAGTATCACTATTTCACCTTTTAATCAAAGCAATAGTATAATAATTGTGAAAGTAAGTTATATGCCCAGAATGCTCTTTTCAGAGAAGAATTAAAAGAGAACCAAGGAAAATTTTACAATTTCTTTTTAACCAAAGAAAGGACCAGGTATGCACAATGTAAATGGGACTGCATCCAGTATCTATCTATTGCTCAAGATGCAAGATCTGTCAGGTTATTTGATGCCATACCCGTTTTACCCCTGCTTTGTTTTCATTTGTGAAGTCAGTGGTCTTGATAAGACCACTCACCTTTTACAGTAAGGGAAGGTGACGTGTTTAAAAGCCAGCTATAACTATCTATTTCCTGTAGAGGAAAAAAACCCTGTAAATTACAGTTCAGGTTATTTGTCAGTGATGTAGTTTAAAACTTCTTTGGCAGATAGGATTAAAGTGTGAGAATTGATCTTGAACTCCAGCTGAGGGGGCCTGTGAAATTATAAAGATAATATGTTCAGTACAATGTCTCCTGCTGCCCAATTTAAAGGTGCTGGGTAGGAGGTCAGTGGAAAGAGAAGGCAGCTGGATAACACTATTTGAAAATTTTTAAATAAATGTTTTGTAAGAGACTAAAGTATTATGTAAAGGAATGAATATTTTCTTCTAAGCAGAATCGTTGTGTAGTCATTTGATTTATGAATGAAAGAATTCACTGAGATGGTTGAGCTTCTGGTCTATCCAATTTTAAGCAGAATAATATTTTCCTGGTATAATTTTAGTGACTAGCATGAAAAGCTTCATCTTTTTCTCCTTCTACTTTTCTGAACAAAAAATTTCTGTGATCTCATAATGCTTACATATAGAACTTTATTTACAATTTTCTGCAAGTACTTTTAATACTTTTGTGTCATATTTGCTACTCAGATGCAGTCCTGAACCTATTATAAATTCAAAGTATGGTGAGGATAAACTACATGTGCGAGTCCAAACAAAATAAGAAAAAAGAGAGGTCTGTGATTTGCTTTGGAACAAACCAGGTATCCAAATTTCAGATGATTAACTATAACCCCAAAGCCAAAGTTTGTCTGTTTTATTCCATAGAATTTTAGGTCCTTACAAGAACTCAGAGTACAGAAAAATAAAAATATAGCCAATCTTGTAGAAAGAGTGAGAAAATCACCAGTATAGAGGAAAATAAGAAAAATAAATCTAGAAACAAAGATCTAGACATAAGAAACATGAGATGGTTTCCACTAGCCAAATTCAAAATATGCTCAGTTTTTAATATCAAAGGAAGCTATGTCTAATTATAAAGTTGATAGTATCTATGAAGAAAAAAAACCCTAAAGCATTAGTGCAGAAATTCATCGTATTTCTATTTGCAATCTGAGAGGAAAATACAATAATGCTTATGCTTTTAGATGAATCTTGGGAGTGGAGAGAATTCTTGTGTGTTTTTTTGTTTTGGGTGTGTTTTTTTGCAAATTACTGATAAAACTCACAGACTAGTAAAAGTTGAATGCCATAAATATATTATTATTACTTCTAATTTATTAAAAATAGAATGAAGCAAGCTGTGCTATTGGCAAAGTTTCTATGGCATATTTTGTTTTATACTCTGCAAAACAGGCCAAAAGTTAATATCCTAAGAAATTAAACCATGGTCAAATGCAAAATCCATTGGCCAAAGAGGCAAAGCATAAGTTTGAATCTGACCTGTCTAACTTGTGGTTGTAAGGTGTTACAAAAGTAAGTCATGAAAATCCTTAATGCATAACAATTTAGAAAGTTTTCCTTAAAACCAAGCAAGATATTGCACATAAAAGGCTTTTCCATATATTGCATGAAATATCCTTTTCTTATATTATCTGAAAGATCTTTTGAATGTATTTTTCAATGACATAATCCTTACATAGGATTTTGATATTTATGTTTATGTATATACATATGTATAAGTATTTGGCCAATCTGTCAATCTTTTCTTATAAGAACACCAGTCATAATAAATTACAGCTTGCTCTAATAACGTCATTATAATTCAATTAAGTTTTAAAATATCTTATCTCCATAGTCTCACAAAGATATGGAGGGTTAGGATTTTAGCATATGAAGTTTTTCTGTACATATATTTATGAGCATAAGTTAAATTCATAATACTAATATATAAAAGAATAACACCATGTGTTTTCAGACTAAATATTTTATAAAAAATACAGTATTGTTTTGAACATATGCCAATAATAACTCATTATATTTAGTGATGCATTATCTTAAAATGTCTGAGGAATATGAATGTGTATTTATGTTACAGTTGATACAACAGCCAGCTGCACAAAAAAATAGTTCCTGTATGACTGGTCTCAAACATCACCCAACTGTCTTTATTTGCCAGGAGCAATCTATTGTTTATTGCTAGGAGCCGAGAATCAAAAAGAAAAAAATGTACTGAACCACTGACTGTTGCAACAACAGTATGGGTGTTTAAAGGAGAAAGAAAAATAAATAACAATATCAGTTAGCATGTCCCAAATTCCAAATAGAAGATTTTTTGTCATCCTGGATTCAAGGTCATAAAAGCCAGCTCTGTGTAGCTTTCTAAGAAATTTAAAGACAAAACTAACAATATTTAAATATGCAGATAATTAGTACTGTAACATTTCAGACAGAAAAAAATACTCACGCGTTTTTTAAAGCCCTCTGGTATCAAATAGATAATTCTTTCTTTGCTTCTCAATGAGGGTGGAATAGAATGTTTTTCCTAATTATTGAAAGTTTCCATTCAATTGTAGTTTTGCTGTGGAAAGGAAATGATCATTAGCTCATGGAATATTTTTTCTACTTAGTTGAGTTATCTAATTGCTTGAATTAATATTAACACATATTTCATTTTTTAACGGACATGGAGATTTGGGCTTAATCAATTTCTTCTGTCATTGTCAAAAGTAGAAAGGATGGAGGAGACAAATTTAGTTGTTTCATGTGTTGAACTGTTAGCTATATCTCTGATATAGTAGACAAAAAATGCAAGTAATGCCAATTGCAGTGATAAAATTATAAAAGCAGTTACATTTGAAGGAATAAAAATTCAACCCTGAACCAGTGTGGTGGCTCATGCCTGTAATCCTAGCTATTCAGGAGGCTAAGATCTGAGGACCACAGTTCAAAGCCAACCTGGGCACTGAAGAACCTGAGACTCTAATTAACCACAAGAAAACAGGAAGCTGTGCTGAGGCTTATGGAGTAGGGTGGTAGCCTTGAACTTGAGAGCTTAGGGATAACTCTCTGGCCCAGGGATAGGGTGGTTGCTTTGTGCTGAAGAGCTCAGGGACAGTGCCCAGGCACAGAGTTCAAGCTCCACCAAAAAAAATAATAATAATAAGCACTAAGGTTAATTCCATTTTTCACATGCATTTTAGAATAGCAAGTGTAGATAATATGTTTTTAACATGTATATATAAAATCTGAAAGTTAAAAAATTAATTTAGGGAAGTATTTCACTTAAATGATCTTTCACCCAAGAGCTTGGACATGAACCCTGGGCCTGCAAATATGTAGCTAAAGCTATATGTAACTTGATAAATTTGTTTTTCTTTATGGCATGGTTTATTCATGTGTAAATGGAATGCTGTTGTTTGGATTTATGTTTCTCTCCTTAAATGTATATGCTGTAACTTCATCACCACTGTGTTAAAGTATAGGAAGTGGGTCCTGGAGGAAGTGATGTAGCCATGAGTGGAGTACTCATGAGACAGATTACTGATATTAGAAAATAGTTTACAAGAAAGTGTCTGTCTTTGACCCTTCTCACTCTTCCAGAATGGAAGCTACCTTATAAGCCACCACCTCAAGGGGTCAACTGTAAAGCAGCAAGTGAACCCTTACCAGCTACAGAATCTTTTGTAACCTTGTTCATCAGATGCCAAATTCCTTGCACCTTCAATTCTGACTTCCTAGATCCTAGAACTATAAAAAATAAACTTTCATGGGCTGGGGGTTTGGCCTAGTGGTTAAAGTGCTTGCCTAGCATGCATGAAGACCCGGGTTCGATTCCTCGGTACCACATATGTAGAAAAAAGCCGGAACCGGTACTGAGGCTCAAGTGGTAGAGCTCTAGCCTTAACAAAGTCCAAGGACAGTGCTCACGCCCTGAGCTCAAGCCCAGGAGTGGCAAAGAAAAAATAGATAAAATAAAATTTCATTATTATATCTTACTAAGTCTTAGTAGTCTGTTTGTTATAGCAGCACAAATGGCTTATGACAGGGAATCATATGGATATGCATATAAAATAATGGGGTTAAAGAATGTCTGAGGAAAACGCATACACAAAACAAATGTTCATATAATACACAGGTACCAAAATCAGATACAGTGCAAACAGGGGATAAACAATAGGGAAGAAAGGAAGGAAGAAAGTAAGAGTGAAAGAAATTCACATGGTACATTAAAAATGACAACCACAAAGAAAAATGTCTCATTTCCATATCCTGGAGTTCATTTTATTTAGTATCTTCCTATATACACTTAACTATTGAGGTTTTGTCATCCTCTGCTAGGAAAACTATAGACATATTCTAATTAATACAAATGAGGGAAATCATGGAGTCTTTGTGATAGCTATTGTTGGTAGCCAATGATTTAAAATATATTTAACAGTTTTTGTATTCTCCAAACACAGGCTCTTAACCTCATCAGATTAGAACTATGCAAGGATTTTTATAATTTTTAAAATTATTATTATAAAGGTGATGTACAGCAGGGTTACATTTACATAAGTCAGGTAATGAGGACATTTTTGTACAATATTTTTAATTCAAACATCAGAACTTTACCTCGAACTTTCCTCACTGATCTCAGAAGGAAAGATGAGATTTAATGTTTCCTAACTAATTCTAATTTGTAAATAGAATTGGAAAGTTTGATCCAAATAGCCCATGTAGTTGAATAGTGTCACTGTCAGTTAATTTAAACCTTACTTTACATTTTATTTCTGATTGTTATCCTTTCACTGAATTTTCCTTAAGACATTTTAAGGAAAACTTTCTATATGAACATTTGACATCCTTTTCTACTACAGATAAGTAACTTATCACCAATTATTACCTACGTTAGCTTCAATATCAATTAATTAATAGCCATATAATTAATGGAATTAATACAGAATTATAACTTCATATTCCAGAGACAGGTTAAGCACAGCACAGATGCTGGAATTTCCATATTAGGAAAAGAGTGCCTGTTTAAAATTGCACATTCTGGGTTGGAAACCATTTGTGTGACCTTAAGTGTCATCCTAAATTTTTAATTAAGAAGGTGTGAAATAAGAATTAACTTCAGTCTCAACTTCCATGATCATGTTTCTTGTGCAGAGATGTCAGTTTCAGCTACTTACATTTGTTTCACATTTTTGTAGTAATAGAAGCTAAGGATCTAACATCTTGTGCCTTCTATCCTGGCAGGCTCTATGACCACGCAGGAAGCTAGACCTTGAGAGAAACCAGGCAAGTTTAAGCATCACTGTGCCTGGGATAGAAGCCTGCATAGACTCATTCTTATAGTTTCTATAGTTTCTTATAGATGTTAAGTGTTGTGAAGTGTTAGGCCCTGAACCTTAAGACTTATTGAGCATATGTGAGGGTTTATTGAAAGGCTGCTCTGACCCAAAATGACCATGACCATGTAAGGCTTTCTCTAGGACACACAGAACAAAGTGGGTAGGAACTGGCACTTTACAGCTGCAAATCAATAGGAGGTCAAAGAGCTCCACCTCTGTGTTCATTAGACATGTTGCATCAGGACACAAGAGAGTACAACTTGAAAGACATGTCATGCTCTACTTCAGGATTGAGGAAGAAACAAATTATAGCCAAGATTGATTAAGTAAACCTGAACTTCCTAGTGACTAAAGGCGTTTCTTCAATTTTTCTCTACAGAAACCTTAGCAATACACCAAGAACAAGTGGGAATGATGGAGTTCAGGGTCAAGAAGACTTTGGCAAGCTAATACCATGTTCTAGTCTATAGTACCGTATATAAGCTGGTTCTCCTATCACTACTGATTTCAACCATTTACTACCTCACATAGAAGTATTTTTATTTTTCAGGAATATATTCTATATTCTAATAATTCATTATTTTTATATTTGAGGAATATATTCTATATTTTTAATAAAGCTCTAGATATACAATGGTCAGCTTGTTTCAAGTATTTAGCAGACACCAATAGTTAATGAAACAAACCAACTAGCAGTATATATCAGCTATAAAAATATTCTTTTATTTATTAATTGTTATTTGCCGATAAAGGAGTTTAGGGATGACATCAGAGATTCTAGCTTTGAGTAAAAAATTCTCAGAGACATTGTTCATATCTTGAGTTTAAACCTCGGTACCAGTACACAGATACACACACACATTCTATGAAGCACAGAATAATTTCCTTGATACTTCTTTTTTAGTTAGTGGCATGATCAACATTTGGAATGAGGCTAAACAGGCTTTACCATAAATATTACTTCCACTACACTGAATACTCTTTTTTTTAATGAAAAATATACCCATGAGCAAATGTTCAGAATTAGCTGATGTGACTCTTAGTTATTATCCAAATTAGCAGGTTAATAAGAATTATTTCCATATAGATTAGGTAAATTTTGCTATCATTTAGGTAAAGAATACCAAAGACACATTCAACAGGTCAATTCATTCCGTTCCTTTGGTTACTATTTTCAGTTTTCTAATCTTTCCAAAAGATATCCTCTTTGCTTGCATCATGTGTAAGTGGAGTGACCTTCTGTAAAGGAACACATCATCAGTTCAACAGAGTAATAATTCTGCGTCACCCACATCTTGTTGGACCACATCTAGTCATATGGATACCTTTTTTAATCAAAAGCACCAAGAAATCAACCATGAATTGATATCCATATTATAGTTGCCCAAACTTCCTTGAGACAATCTTCATTCACTTGATTCATCACTCATGATTTTTAAAGTTACATTCCTATAATAAGCTGCATCTGAAATTAACATTGCAAGATTTTTGCTTCTGCCTCCCCTAAAACAATAATGAACATGACATGAATTGTGTATAAACATGAATTCTTGTTCCCCAGACCCTTGGTAACATATGAACTAAAATAATTTACTTTCTATTCTTGATTCTAGTTAGCTTCTCAGAAACAGAACTTTAAAAACTCAGTTTGGTTCAAGAAACATATTGGGATATCAAGTACTTAACTAGATTTTGTGCTGAAGTTTGGTATTGACAGAGTCACTTGTTTATTGACCTGATATATTGAGTAGACTCACTGGGTTATGGTCCCACAATATATGGCTAAAATTTTCAACATGGCTGACAAACCACATGTCCTGTGGTATATTTTAGGTATACAATATGCCCAAAGCCTCATACACTGAATGTTTGGTCTCTACCTGGTGGTATGATGGAGTGAATACTGGATCATCAGTAGATTAATCCATTAATTTGTGGATCTACAGTCAGGTCTAGTTGGAGGAAGTAGGTCACTAGGGATATGTTCTCTCCTTCCTTCCTTTCTTCTCTCCCCTTTTCTTTCTTGTCTGAATAAAGTGGGCAGCTTTACCTTTTCTTGGCTTTCTGCTGTGCCATCATCCTGCAAACAGTAGAACCATCCAAGCATGAACTGAAAGTTCTGAAATTGGTAACCACTTTTAAATTTGTTTTCTTAGCAATCAAATGTTAACAAATACATTCTCAAGCAGCAGATATTTTGGTAAAATATTCATGAAACAAATAAACAAAAAGACACTAAGAGCAAATGCTGCATAAATTCAAAGCAGTAATGGAAAATAAGGGGTGACATTGACCAAAATACACTGTATTCATAGACTGTTTTATTGACTGATAATTCTTTTGCACAACTACTTAAAGATGATAAAAATAAATAAAACTAAACAATTTTAAAAAATCATAAAAAAGGACAAGGAGCTGAATGTTTCAGAATATGTCCATATGCAGGTTATATTACTCAGGCTAGATTCCATCGCTGAATATGAAAGGTCTCTCATCCCATCTGACAGAGAGGTGAATTTAAAGAAAAATATGATTAAGACATCTCTATTCTAGGAGTCTATGATCTAGTACATAGCAAGCCTGACAGTAAATCCTAGGTTAGAAGACTATACATACAGCTTTCTTGAACAGTATGCTTAACAATATAAAAGTCTCTTGCATAAAATTAAGCACAGATAAATATTAACCAAATGTTAGCCATCTTATCTCTCACTGAGTTTGATATGAAGTCCTTCCTTTTAACAAATATATGGGGGAAAATATTTGAATCTTTATGATGTATTCCTATGTCAGAAGAGAAACTTCTGCAAATTAGTTATGCAAGAAACATACACTTTTCTCTTGGCTTTTTAGTATTGAAATTGTGCTTGAATTTGCGAATAATCTCTATGACTTGTGTCTTTATAACTGTCTCAATTGTTGTGTCAGTGCCATGAGCTATTTCATTTATTTTTTCTCCAAATCTAGACCAGTATTTCTTTTTTAGGGGGCCATTTACTCATTGGTCCAGAAACAAGGACATACTAAACTAGCACAACGATGTTCATTGCAGCACTATTTACCATAGCAAAGATATGGAACCAACCCACATGCCCCTCAGTAGATGATTGGATTAACAAGATGTGGTACTTATACACAATGGAATTCTATGCTGCCATCAGAAAGAATGACATTGCCTCATTGGTAAGGAAATGGATAGACTTGGGAAAAAAAATCATATTAAGTGAAGGAAGCCAGACTCAAAGGAACATAGGCTCAATGGTTTCCCTCATCTTAGTACACATCTAGAACTCTCCCAGCAGAGGATTACAATAGCTCAAACCCTGGATACATAAGGCCATATAGGACGAGGCCAAATTAATGGACCTCTAAGGACTTGGAAACAAGAGCTTAATTATAAGTGACTGTTATTCTTACTATGTTTTTCTCTCTTTTCTTGTGTTGCCCTTTAGTTAATCTCATATTGTTACCATATTCTACTTTGTTACCTGGTATATTGTATAGATGTTTACTTGTTTATTTGAAATAGGAAGGGAAAAATGAGGGGAGTGGGAGGACCAGTATTTCTTTTAAAAAATACTCATTCAATACATTTATATTTTTTCTTGTATTTAGAGAGGAAGTGTGAAGTGCTTGATATCAGAGATAGGTTGGTCATCTAAATTTAATAGTTTTGCCAAGGATTATAGTAAATCAATTTCCAGATTTCTTAGTATCCCTCAAGCTCATACTAATTCAAGGTTGGGCAGCAATAGCTTATATCAAAATAGAGTCAAATCACAAAAAAACTCAATCATAAAAATATATAGACAGAGGGGTAGGGAGTTTGGCCTAGTGGTAGAGTGCTTGCCTAGCATGCACGAAGACCCAGCCTGAAGTGGTGCTGAGGCTCAAGTGGTAGAGCCTTGAGAAAGTCCAAGGACAGTGCTCAGGCCCTGAGCTCAAGCACAGGACTGGAAAATAAAAACTAAAAATATATGGACAGAAAAACTAGGAAGCTAAACATATGAGAAAGGCCAAGGAGTAGTGTGAATACATGAGAAGTAAAAGCCCGAAACTTTAAGAGGAAGAGCATGTTATTTACTAAAAAATGAGACGGTGTTTAAAAACTTGAGCATTTAAAATCCGAATGGGCACATGAGCACTCAAGGGGAAGTGGCAGCGTTTGTTAGGTAGTCTGCCAGATGGGTAGGCTGGCATGAGCCTGACCAGCCAGTGTGAATGAACAAGGCAGCTCCCACCAAGAGAATTATGTCTGAAAAAAGTAGGAACAGTCATTACAGGGATTCAGATACTGAAGCAGAAATCTTGGTTGCAAGTCAAGGGACCTATGAAATCATATGTTCCGATGTCATCATATAATAATTTCTCTTTTCCCTCCACAAAAAAACTAAACTGCAGTCTATTATAAAGAGCAATGCTCTCTACCACAACATTTTTCAAAAAAAAAAGAAAGGAAGCCTGGTATCTGAGAATATGGTACAAGTTGTAGAAACACGATATTAAAAAAAGGAATTAAAAGCATCAAAAGTACCTTTAAGGTGAGGAAATGTGGTGCTGTTTTACTCATTTAACAGCAGTACTCACAAGACAATATGTTGAAAATGAACTTTACAAATTTTGGGGGTCTAGAGGAGGGGAAATGAGAGCTAAATAATGGAGGGGCAATAATGTGTACTCATTACCTTATGTACGTAACCATAAGCCCTCTGGACTGCACCTTGACAATAAAGTTACATTAAAATAATATTTTATACAGATGGCAAACACAGTAAAGTTGCATCGATTAATATTCTATGCTGTCTGATGCTTACTATCTTTTTCTACTAGTCTTCTACTCAAGAAATTCATTTTGTTAAATCTCCAATTCTTAAAGCCCTTCATGGAACATGTGAGGCGCTTGGTTAGTGAATAAGGAGGGTTAATAATTGGTATAGGTGAGATGGGGATTCTCCACCTCCTTTGAATGTAAATATATCTGTATCTATATCTATATATATGGAAGATAAATAAATACAATCCTTAACCACCTGAAAGATTATCTTCTGCCTGAAAAATTTTGTGTTTATAAACTGACATTGATAAAAATCTCCATGAGAAACATGTTTATTATGATACCTAATGACTGGAATAGAAAGCCCAGTTCTCTGGCAAAGACAGAGCCACAGAGATGATGGATGTCTGGACCAGGGTGAAACGTCTATTAAACTAGTCAGAGTTGACACCCTGCTCCAGCACATAATGTTTGACACTTCCTCACAGATTGCCAAAGTGATTATGTGCTCAAGAGCGAATCCATGCAGAGGAATCAACCTTTCACTGACGAAAAGAGAAACCATTGTGCTAGAGTTATTCAAACGTGGGCTTTTCAAGCAAGCATGGGTTATACTGATAAAAACCTGGAAACTCAGAATTGAGACACAATGAGTAAATGAATGCTCACATGTTTTGGGTGATTTTATGCCAGTAGAATCAGATTTCATAAACGCTTATAGAAGAATGAGATACAGACCTTAACCATGATTCACAAGCACAAGAAAAATGTGTTCATTTCACTGCAGAGATTGTAGAACAGGGATGCGAGAAAAGCTGAACATATCAATGAAAAATGAGAATAGATTTCCTACTCAAGAAGATTCATGAACTCTTCTTTCTCTTGCATAACTATTTTTCACCTTCTAAATCACATTAATCATTAGTAAAAAAATCAACATATAAATACCAAACAGTATTCTCCTCTTCCTGATCAGAGAACAGTCAAATTCCTCACAGGCAAGGAGATAGAGTAGCAGCTTTTGAGCCTCTTGAACTTTTGTAGACCTGTACGGAATCTGAGTCTAGGAGCCAAGAGCCTAGAAGGTGGCAACAGTTTTGTTTTCAACAAGATGCTGAAGAAGTAGTACTGTACTGGTACCTTGACTCTGTCACTCGGCTACCTTATCTTCCTGAGCTTAAAAAACACTATTTCAGAGGATAAATGCTTCATGCCAACACAATAGAAAGGAATCATAATAATCTTATTTAAGCAAATGAAATTATATTGTCTTTTACCTAGAGAGTTGTATATGCAACCATTTTAGCATTTGTTTCCTATCACTATATTAGAAAAAATGATGAGCTCAAACATGAGAAAATGAAGATCTGAGGATAGGCTAGCATATTGCAATCATGCCTAAATTACTTATAATTTTTAATGTATATTGCTCACTGACAAAAGCCAACAAACATTTGTTACAATTACAGAAACACGATGCATGTGGCAATAGGAAAGATCCTTAGCTTCCCAAAACAACCACGTAGTTATGCTGAAAAACATTTTTTTGCTAGTAGGAGGTCACTTCAAATGCAGAGCAATACAAGGTACACAACTCTGTATTGATGGTCTATACATACAACTAGCACTTTTGGGCAAGTCATGCATCTGTGCTTACCAGAGGAGTTAAACATACTGCTGCTTTTTCCATGCAGATGATGTTATATAAGCCCTTCCCCTAACAAACATCATTTTATCTTCAGAACACTTGAAAGTAGATATGACTGTTTCACAGATGAAAATACAGTCTTAGAAAGTTGAAATAACTCAGGCAGTATGTTAAAACTTACTAATAAAGTAAGTGGTTCAAACTAGGATATGAATTGGAACAATCCCAGAGCAATGCCTTTTAGCAGTCACTCTCCCTCCAGACTTTCCATCGGCTGCTGGGGTTGTATGCTATAGAATGATCCCAGAGGTCTAAGCACAGAAATTAGCCAAGAATTTTGGTCCATTTAAGGTTTTTTACTCAAAGAATACTAAAAAGGTTTCAGTTGTGTCTACATCAAATGATCACTTGAGTCTATGTAAATAATTTATGAGCACTAGACACTTGTAAAATCTGGACTAAACAGGAGTAGCAAATGTCAGTGTTTGTGTCTCAGACACTATGGAAACATTTGGCCTCATTTTTACATTATATTTGCCCTCTTTACAGCTTTCAAAATATTCTTATTTCTAAATATTTCTTATTTTAGAGCACTAAGAAATAATGTATATTAGCAGATTTAATCTTCTTTTGCCCAAATCTTACTGGTAAATATGAATGTATCTTTTATTCATGGTGTTAAATGAAAGTTTCTGCCTGGATATGCATGGTTTAAAATATTTTGAATAATGCTCATGATAGTAACAATATAGTTGAACTACCTGTCATTTGGACACTAAAATGTTAACTAGTTCCATAGACTGGAACATTTTAGTATCAGTGAACAGAGGAGAATTGGCATAACCCCAAACATATGTCATTTTAATTTTAGTATCTATTAGAGATTATAATATGGCATTTATATATTTGTGATTAAATGTATTTTAGCATCAAAGTTTTGAAATCAAATATTTACTTTTAGTATACCTTTTTTATAAAAGTGTTTATTACCATAAACTCAATTTGAAATCCAATGTGCTTTAGAAGGTTGGTATGTATAATGGAGTCTAATCACAGCCACTTACTTTCACTTTTTTTCAAGGTGCAGAGCTCCAGATAATTACATGGTAATGCATTCAATATCGTGGATTATATGAGATTTTCAAATACTTTATAATTTTGTTGATATGAACATCCTCAAACATACATAGACATACATATTCACCTTTTCCCTATTCCTTGTAAGAAAAAATATATCAGAAGGGACAAATTTCAGTGTCACTCAGATTTCTTTAATTTAAATTCACAATTAAAAAATTCACTTCATTTTGAACACTTTGAGACCTTAAAATCCTAATCTTAATTTATAAATTGAGGGTATTTGGACTCAATAATTTCCAAGAGACTTTTCTTCTGGGCAAATCTAGAAAGTTTATTTTCCCAACAGGAATCACACATGCTCTCATCCTTCCTCTTGCCTTTTTTTTTTTTTTTTTTTTTTTGCCAGTCCTGGGCTTGAGCTCAGGGCCTGAGCACTGTTCTTGGACTTTCTCAAGGCTAGAGCTCTACCACTTGAGTCTCAGCACCACTTCTGGCTTTTTTCTATGTATGTGGTACCGAGGAATCGAACCCGGGTCTTCATGCATGCTAGGCAAGCACTTTAACCACTAGGCCAAACTCCCAGCGCTCCTCTTGCTTTTACTGTTAATAGTAGTCTCAGTCCTTTATCTTGCTCAAAAGCACATTACATTGCAAAAATAATTAAGATAAAAATGTTTCCATGGTCATTGAAGAACTTGCCTCTCTACTCTTGGCCCTATTTTTTTATGTATCTAAAAATGGAATATGAAGAATTGATTCCTGCCTTATTCTCTTAGGTCCACTAGGTGCATAGGAACTATCTTGACCACAGGCCTGTCGTCAGGTAGGTTCCAATCTGGGCAGTTCCAAAGACATCACTCTTGTTCCCCAGAGGACAATAGTCCCTCAAGCCTGGTAGCACATTCTACTGTGGGCCTGGCCAAGAATATCCCTCTGGGCCCCAAAGAGACCATAACCCATGTTTTATTTCCTGCTTCCTTGTTAAGACCTATATAAGCCCAACCCAAAATCAAGTCCCTGGCACAGGGAGGCCTATGCCTCTTACTGCTCCTCAATAAAATATCCTCACCTGTTGAGGATCAAAATTGGCCTGTTCCTTATCCAGTCTCCTCCATTTTCCTAACAGTAATTGCAAAATTCATTGGCATGATTTAGATAGACATATGCCTTTGCTTTCATATTTCCTGAAGTTCCTTACCTCATTCTTGTGTATGCTGATATTTGATATTGTGTGGTACTGACTTTATAATGTGTCAATATTGCTGACATGATGGTGTGTACCCACAATCCAAGCTACTATGAAGTGCAGGTAAAAAGATCAGTCTAAGGTCAGTCTGGGCAAAAGTATAAAAACCCATTTTATAATCAGATTTTGAAAAGTGCTTGAGGAATGGCTCTACTGGTAGAGTACTCACCTAGCAAACTTGAGGCTGTAGTTTAATCCTCAGGACCCAATATATTCAGAAACAAAAGAAGTGCCAATAGCCCTTTGCTTTCCATAAGATGGGATTTTCCCCCCATTTATTGCTGCTCTTTATATGTTTATTTTTAGAAAGGAATAAAGGATGGAAGGATGGAAGCAAGAAAGGAAAGAAGGAAAGAAGGAAGAAATCTACAAAATCTTCAGATTTCCTGTGGAAAAAAATAAGATAATTCTCAAGTGATACAGTGCTAATAATGATAATTGTTCAACATCCAAGGATGACAAGTGAATTTGTGTGTGCATTTACACACATATTGTGTGTGTATGTGTGTGTGTGCATTTTGAAAAACCAGGAAAAAGAGTACACAAAAAATCATTCCAACCTTTCCGAATTAAGCTTTGAGATGTCATATGTCACTGACAATTTCCCCTTCCTCAGTCTCATGACTATGGCCTGAAACATACTTACAAAAATAAAGGTAATTTCCATTCTTACTCTAACTATTCAGAGCAGTTGTTCTTAACCCTGGCAGCACATTAGAATCATTTGAAAAGCTTTTAAAATTTTTTTCTGAACCTCACCTCAGATCAATTAAAATCCAATACTGGGTGGGTCCCGGTATTCCACTATTTTAAAAGCTCCCAGAGGGATTCTAATGTTCACCATGTTGAGTGCATTGATTTAGAGTAAATCCTATTATACAGTGCACTAGGAAATATGCATTTGCATTTTAAGTGAGATCCATGTTTTTAAAAGAGAGAGTTGAAACCTTCTTACAAAACTACTGATATATTCTCTCCATTCTTATGACCCGAAGCAGAAATCAAAAGCATCTGAGATCAAGCTGAGCGTGTAGGTTCATGAGTCCATGATCACTCAGCTGCCTTTTAAAGAGTCCAGTCCTTGATGTGTGCTGACCCTCTTTCCATGGTGCCCCTCTCACCAGCTAAGACCCGGAGAACCAATCTACCCTGCCTAGCATGGACTTTCCTGTAAGTTATCTTCCTCCTGTACGAATCAGTTAAGCTGATTCGTAAAATGTAATATTCATGTGATATACATTGAAGTTCCCTAGACTGGAAATTTTTATTTCCTTGCCAAAGGAAGCAGGAACAGTTTTCAGGCATATTAAATCCTTTTTATTATTTGAGTATTGTATCAGACCAAAGTGAAATGTGACCTGCAGTTTTGAGGTCTCTCCTAGAATTAATTATCACCAGGTATACTCAAAACCATTAATTGCCTCTGAAGGGAGCAATAGGAGGCTTCCCGGGAATGCTGTCATTTGAAGGAGAGATACTGAGTCTGGCGTTTGCTGCTTCAGTGGGTTCCTGTGGTCAAGGTATTCATGTTGTGCTTCAACTATGAAGCTTGAAAGAATAACTTGGGCTGAGAACTTTGTTGTATGAGCATGAATGCACTGAAGGCTTTGTAAAGAGGGATGTTTGAATTACATGTATGTTAAACAGCTTCAGAAGAACCATTTCCACTTTCAGGTTTTTGCACAATAAAACCTGAATTGCACTTTTGACTACTGAGCTAAGTCTTTTAACTTGCTTTATCCCCAAATAATAAATCCCCCTAATGATGATGATAACTGCACTGTCGCACATTGACACAGTCTATTTCTTCAACCCCTGTGTCATTAGATGTGACTGCCTTATTTATGATGATTAATAATGATGAAATATGCATGAAGAAATAAATTATACAAATGCTGCACTATACATAGAGGGAGAGAGACAAATTACCAGGCCCTGATTACCTGCATCCCAATATCCTGCCCCCCCTGCAAAAAAAATGGACATCAGAATTCTTCTCTCCTGATGGTGTTCCTATGAGATTAGAAATTTAGAAATTAGGATATGTGAAAGTTCGAAAGGTATTGTGACAGGATTACATTCTTTTGTAATTCTTTTGTAAAACTCCTGTTCATTCCCCTATCCAGGCCCCAGCCTTTGCTGTGGTCTGCCACCTAACACTGTTGGAGGCATCTTAGAATCCCTGAGTCAATCTGACAGTATGTGTCAAACAGGTTGATCAGTTTTTATTTCAGTAGAAGGGAGCACCAGACATCCTCCTGGGATTTCTCTGAATAGCCACAACTAAGTAATGTGAGCAATGTGTGCCCAAAAGGTTAAGTGAAGGAGTTCTCCCTATGGCAAACTCTGTAGGTAGATGTAGAAAGGAGTCAAAACCTTCAAAAGGCAAATAGGTCATTACCACAGCATTCTTAGTAATTCTTAATTTGCTTCCTCTAGTTGGTAAGTTTGTTATTAGGGAAAGAAATTGGGATTCAAACAGGCCCAAATATTTCAACATTTTATAAAGAATCAGAAAAAAAAATCTATCTCTGCAAATCATTGCATCCATGGAATTTAAAGGAGTTAGGTTGAGATTACATAGGCTTGTTGATGAAGTTCCTGGAACTCTATATAAGTTCTGTTACTAAACTTTCCCAATTGCTTGGACATCAACATGTCCTTATTACATGTTAAACATTTTGTATTCATAACACTTCTTTTAATTGATGGGACAAATTTCCTTTTTGAAAAAGTCAGTAGAAGCTTGGAAATACCTGAAATAAATATAAAGAATTACCTCTGTACTCTGTCAGAAAAATGTCTAAACCCATGAGAAGCTTGAGGAACACATGTCCCGCTACACCCCTTCCCCCAAATCACTGAGTGATCATGAACTATGGCTTCATTGATGCACCACTGCTGTTTTTAGCAATGTCCAAATCAATTGTCACATTAATCTTCTTGTAGACGTTACACATACACTGAAGAGATATTCTACCAGATAAATTGTGTGGCCGAGTGAGAAACATGTCACTTTTAGGAGATAAATATTAACCTAAGTCAAAACAAAAATATGGAGCTGACAATCCTTAAAGTTATTTGATGTTCCGATTGTTTGCCAGATGGAGTGCATAAAATATTTAGAAAAATCACTATAGATGGAATAATTTATAACTGTGGTAATTATAATTTTATTGATAACTAGATATCCCTGCATTTGAATGTAAACTCTTAGAAAGTGCTGGTGAAGTTTCTTTATTCATTTGGGGTTAATTAGTAACATGAACAAATTCTCAGTAAACTACATGAAGTCAATAAGTAAACAAATAATCAATAGAAAAGATATACAAATCTTCCCTTTCTCATCAGCAATGACTATTTGAAGATTTACTAGTAGAAACTTTCAGCTTTCACCCTTTCACCTATTATTTCAATGTGAAATGTGAGCAGAAGTAAGTACTCTACATTTATTTTTATTTTGGTGGTCTTTTTTGCATAACTCACATTTAACAGCTTTCATAAGTAAGGTATTTACCCTATTAATTTTAGTTCACCTCAATGCAAAACTTTCACGCTATTTTCTTACTCAGTTAAATGTTGTTCTCTTGACCAGCAGTTCATAAAAATGGAAGTTGGAAAATAGATGCCTCAAGCTGGTAGCTCAGTATTCACTCATGTAATCTTAGCTACAAAAAAATGTGAAGAAGATTCCTATTTTCTTAACAGAAACAAACCAAAACAAAATAACAACAACAAACTGAGCTATTGTAACATATCCCTCCAATCCCACTTACACAAGAGGAAGTGTAAATAAAAGGGTCATAGTTCAAGCTTCTTCAGACAAAAAAGAAGACACTATCACAAAAATAATCAAAGCAAAAAGGGTTAGAAGCATGTGTCAAATGATACAGTGTCTCCCTAGCAAGCTTAAAGCTTGAGTTCATATCCCAGTACTGAAAAAAGCAAAGCAAAGCAAAGGAAAACTTTAAAGAAGAAAGATTGTTTCATAAGGTTTCTTGAACTGAAATTTGCATAGGTTTAACTTTGAATGAATAGCAAGAATACACATCCGTGCCCATTAAATCTTGAGTAGCATTAGAAATGTTTATTCCTAGCCTGTTTCCCAAATGTAGAGTTGCCATTTTCTTCCTTAACTGTACCTATTAATATTTCTTTTTTTCCTATTACTATTTCTGCAAGAACTTAGGATGTTCCTGGGATTGTAAGAAAATTAGTGATAGGATTGAAAATAAGTATATGAAAGTGGGGGAGGCCCCAGTTGATAAATGGATTAACAAGATGTGGTATTTATACACAATGGAATTCTATGCTGCTGTGAGAAAGAATGACATCGCCCCATTTGTAAGGAAATGGAAAGACAGAAAAAATCATATTAAATGAAGTAAGCCAGACTCAAAGGAACATAGGCTCAATGGTTTCCCTCATTTGTCATAATCAGTAGAAACCTTGGGCTCTCATAGCAGAGATTTACAATAGAACAAAACCTAGATACATAAGGCCATATAGAATGACACTAAATGAAAGGACCCCCAGGGTATAGAAACAAAAGCCATATAATGAATGATTGTTGTCCTTAATGGACTATGTTATCTCTCATCTCTTTTGCTGTCCCTTGGTTATCTCATATTGTTACAGTATTTCACCTTGTTATCTGATATATTGTATATATGTGTATTTGGTTATTTGAAATAGGATAGGGAAGGGGGGGAAGGGGGAAACAAGATGAGGGGCAAGGGTGGGGGTAGGGAAATAGGGACCAAAACATGAGAAAGGGTATCAATGTTTGTGAAGTAATGCACTTTCTATCTGGTGAATATAATGTAACCCTTCTATTAGTTACAATAAAATATATGAAAAAAGAAAGGGGGGAGGGAAATAGGGACAAAAACATAAGAAGGGGTATCAGTGTGTGAGGAGTAATTCACCTTCTACCTGGTGAAGGTAACTGCAACCCCTCTACATATTAACCCAACAATAAAAAATAATTTAAAAAAATGAGCTTCACAACCATATGTACAACCATAGTGACATGTCATTTGATAAAGCAAAATTTAATTGTTTTAGATCTCAGGTAGGAAGTTTAGTTCAGCTGTGGTTAATAATCCAATACAGTTATGAAGACTGCTGTGATATAGAACTTTACATAAATTTATTTGTATGGCTAATATCTTTATCATCAGTAAAAGCTAATTTTACTCAGTCAATTAGTCAAACTGGTTATTTGCCATTTCACCAAAATTTTGGTGTCACAAATTTTTGAATGTGCAAAAAATTTACATCTTATTAGCATGTAAAATTACACATACTTCACCATTGACATTCACAGAAATTATTCCTAACACTATAATACTAATTGCAGCTGGAGGCACAAAGTCCAACACATCACTTTCTCTCCATTAACTCTAAATTCCTTCGCATAAAGACATCATTCTGTCTCTCAAACTATTTTAAATCAAATGAACAAATTTTCTTTATTGTGGGCATATAATACAAAATATATTTTTGTCATTCAGAATTTTTCATTGATTAGCATCATTATCTCATAAGTGATTGAATTTTGAACTTCAGATAGCAATGACATCTGACATTTAAGTTTAAATTCCTTTGTCTAGGAAACTTAAAAATTGATCTTTGTGGATACTGACATATAGTCACTGTTTAAAAAAAAAACTCTTCTGAATGAAAGAAGAAACAGTTGAAACAAAAGTAATAGCCTTCCATCTGTTTTTTTTCAAGTCTGAACTTTTATCTACTAGGTCTTCTTATGAAAGAGGTACCTCTAGATCATTTAAAACATGAAACAACTGCTTAACTTTCTATAATAACTGCTCGCATTAAACCAAAATAATTTTTCTGCAATGCAAATGTTTAGCATTAGCTAAAAGTAATGAAGAGCTGTCTTACAAGAAAAGCATTATAATTAATCTTTCTTTTAACAAAATTTAATGACCATAATTAATGCATATCACATATTTCCTATTTTATTATTAGAAAATAGACACCCATATACACTTATTGCCTTTGACGAGAAGAGATAAGAAATTCCTCCAGAGGATTTGTTAGCTCATTATACTTTTGCATGATATAAAACATTTGCAAAACTTCACAGTAGAAAGCACTTTTAAAATATGTAATTGCAATGTTCATGAAATATCCTGAAAGTCACTGTGGGAGCATTTCCTTAAAGTTTCTGTGCATAAATCACTTCACATACTCTCCAAATATCAGAGGACAAGATGTCAGAAAATAGCTTCCCAAATATGAGATATTTTTGTAGTTAAATATTTCATTTTTGCATGAGTAGTTATGAACATCTATGGATTTACTAGGCATTTGTAGTCTATGTGGTGCAATAATGGGTATGGGAAAATGGAATATTATCTCATTCAGATAAGAGATGAGAGCATTATGAAAACTATCAACAAGTTTAATACATTTTATGTGCATTTTATTACATTCAAAACTACTGAGTTAATATCTCTACTGCAAATTTTCTTCTTTGTGAACTTCACCAAAGCTAGACTTAAGTTTCCTTATGAGCTTTAATAAATTGTTGATTTGTTTCTTTTCCAAAGATTTTTGATTTTATAACTGTACTGTCTTCAGAATCTGTTTCATATTGAAAACTTTCTTCCCATTTTCCCCTTGTAGATTTGTCGTTCTGTCAATTATTATGATTTTGCAAAACTTAAATGCCTGACTCATTATTTAAAGGTATGTACATATGTTAACTGTTATAGTTTTTATGAAAATACTGTAAGTAGGTGCACACATTCTTTGTTTATGATATGTGAAACAAGGGTGCAGGTAGATGGGTTATTACTTTAAGATCACACAACTAAAAATGGATTATGCAGGATGTGACTCGCAGGTAACAAGCTCCAAAGTCTGTGTACTAGTCCCTGATGGTGCTCTGTCTCTCTGATGAGGACCTCAATTAAGTTGCATGCCTGTCAGTTTACTGCTTCATTTCATATTCCTTGATGAGCCAATGACTGACTGCCCAACCATATATGTCAAAGATTGATGACTGATGGAAAACCAAATTGTCTCAGAAACTATTCAAACCTAAATCCTCAACATGAAGAACTAGTGTTTCCAACAGCTGGCTGACCAGAAATCCTCCAGTTTGTGTAGTTAAATTACCTAATATATTGCACTCAAGTGCCAAAAATGAGTGTGACACAAGCTAAATGCACAAGTTCACAGAAGACCTGGCAGATTCCTCTAGAAGGAAACCACAGTCCTAGAAAGCATGCTGAACTCTTACCCAGAAATTTCTTTTAAAGCCTTGATTTTCCTATAAATATGAAGAGGTTATACTATTTTCAATTTATAGAAAGAAAAAGTTGAGACAAGGTGAGATCTTGTTAGAGGAAGGTTACTCAGGAAATTGATAGGAGTAGTTTTAGTGACCTATAAAGCACTCAAATGAGAAGCAAAACAGCCCACAGTCCCTGTAGAATTCCAGAAGCATTTACAGCTGTACTTTTTTTCTATTGATATTTATGAATATTGTATTCACTTAGCAGGCAACTATTTTTATTTCATCAGTACTATGATTAGACATTTGAAAAAGTTATATCCTATGATTTCTGGGTACTAGGGGTATTTTCCCCAGACTCTGAAAGCTTCTCTCCTCTCCTCTCTGACACTTGGTTTCTATTAGTAAAAAGTCATGCTTATGGCTGGGAATATGAGTGACAGTGTATGTGAAAATAGATATAAAATGGTAATGCTAGCCATTATTAATAATTCACATTTGTGTAAATTCTCCTGGAACTTGCTTTTTAAAGGGAAAGAACTAAATAAGCTGGTGATAGATAGTAATTCAAAAGGAAGTCTGCTCAAAAGAGATGAAAGCCAGGCATGGTGGCTCACACCTGTAACCCTAGCTTCTCAGGAGGCTGAGATCTGAGGATCAAGGTTCAAACACAGTCGGGGCACAAAAGGACCTGAGCCTCTTATCTCTGATTAACTTCTAGAAAATGGGAAGTGGCACTGTGGCCCCAGGGGTAGGGTGGTAGCCTTGATTTGAAGAGTTCAGGGATAGTGCCCAGGCCAGGTTCAAGTCCCATGATCCACAAAAAAAAATTAAAAAAATTAAAAAAAATTGAACAATCTGTACCAAACACTGCAAGCATGTAAATCAAGGAGTATGTTACCAAAATAGAAAAGACACAAAGAAAATCCATTGTTAAAGCATAACATACTACCCTATAAGATTTGGCATAAGGAAACAATATGGATATGGGGTAATATTGCCTATGAGAACTTTTTGTATGTATAATTAATTCTTCAAGGGACTTAAATGATAAAATAAGTGCAGTGTAGATTTAACAGGAGAAGCCTTAGATTTGGATTTATTCTTCAAGATTTTTTAGCACAATAGTCTCCTATGAATACTACTCTTCTAGAAAAATAGAAAATTTTAAAGAATTATTTCAGTGCCAGAACTGTGACCTAGAGATAGAGTGTTCAACTAGAATGCATGAAGCCCTGGGTTCTAGTCCTCTGTACCATGGACACAGAAAAAGTCAGTAGTGGTGCTGTGGATCAAGTGGTAGAGCACTAACCTTGTGAAAGCTCAAGGACAGTACCCAAGCCCCAGGAATGGCAAAGAAAGAAGAATCATTTCAAAGTTACCATATAACAAATTATTTCCAATCACACCATACCAATCACCAGGACAGTATTCTCAGTCTAAGGGCATATGTGTCTAGATCCTGTTGTATATGAAAAAGAAGACAAAATCTAGAACTTTAGATTTGATGACCTACTATATTTAGCCTAGACATACATTTCAGGATGAATCCTGCCATGCTCCTCTTTAAAGCATGCAATTACTGACATATATGAATGTTACTCCTTTATTTGTTTACAAATGTGAAGACAGAGTAGCCACATAAAATTGTGCTTCATGCAGGGTAATGGTAGCTCATGTCTGTAATTCTAGCTAGTTAGGAGGCTGAGCTCTGAGAATTGGCTTCAGGATCAGAAAAAAAGTACTTAATTTCTGGAAAAAAAGTCCATTAAGTTCAAGAATTTGAAAAAATGTATATAGAGAGCTAAAGTCAGGAGCCAGAGTTATTTTATCTAGATTTCAGTCTCGAACAAAATTATTGAGTAACATGCATAGACATTTTATAACCTGTGTTTTCTTCCTGCATCTACAAATATGACACCTCCCCCTCTTTTTTGATCAGCCCTGGGGCTTGAACACTGGAGCTTGGGCACTGTCCTTGAACTTTCTCAAAGCTAGTACTCCACTACTTGAGCCACAGTACCACTTCTAACCTTTACTGTGCATGTAGTGATACCAAGGAATTGATCCCAGAGCTTCCTGAATGCTATGCAAGCACTCAACTGCTGGATTATGCTCCCTCCATATATGTCCTTCAATATATTTTAATTTCAGAGAACAGCAGAAAGACACATGTCACAGCATTGCAAACAATGCCTTCCAGAACTTGTGTTGTAGGATAATGGATATTTATTTAATTCAGGAATTAAATCTTCCTAGACCATTACATAAAACTTTTATTCTTACCTAGTGATTAGTCTAGGAATTAGAAGTATTATTGCTGTGATAGTAATACATTGGAAAAGCTTGAGATTTTTAAGTTAATCAATACCTCAACAGATTTTTTTTTGCCAGTCTTCCGGCTTGAACTCAGGGCCTAAGCACTGTCCTTGGACAGTTTTTGCTCAAGAATAGCACTCTGCCACTTGAGCCACAGCACCACTTCCTACTTTTTCTGTGTATGTGGTACCTAGGGAATCAAACCCAGGTCTTCATGCATGCTGGGCAAGCACTCTACCACTATGCCAGCCACCACAGATTTTTAATAAAATTTATCTCTTGGCAAGTAGCGCAGACTCTCCTCAATCTTGTGATGCTTCAGCCTTCACCTCCTAAGTACTATATATATATATGCATACATATATATATGCATACATATATGTATGCATATATAATATATAATATATTATATTCTGTCAATAAGTCTATCAACTGTATAAAATTTTAAAGGCATTTTAAAGTTTCAATTAAGTTTATAGAGAAGATGTTAAATTTATACTAAAAATATTTGTGTGTGGGTTGTGTGACAAGATGAGATTTCATTTTGCATACTTTCTTTCTTGAACCTTGCCATCTATGATAATTCAGTTATGAGGAAGCTGTATGTTAACTCCAAGATAATGTTTGGAGAAACATTATCAAGAAATGCTAAAGTTTGTATAGCTATTTCCTTTTATTAGTTTGAAAGAATCAAATCTCTTGTAAAACAATAATCACAGTCTACTAAAGGATATCTAACAAAGAGCTGAAAATGTTTCAAGACCTTACCATATGTCTTTCACAATAGAGACAGGGCTTGAAATTAAGGGCAGACAACTATAGAATACCAAGAATAAGGTTAAAGGAAAGAAAGTAGACCAGAAAGCCTACAGGCTTCTGGAGGCTTACCCACTACTCACACTGTAAGAACTACAATACTAAACCACACTGTTGTGTTCACTGGACTATATGTTCCTGGAAAGATTGTTTAATATTCTCTGAAGTTAACTATATCCTACTAGGTATTATGCACACAGCTGACCTTACCAATGGTAAAAGTCATTTCAAAAACTGAAAGTAATATTTGGTCAGTAAATATGGTTTTAGAAATTAGGTAGCCATCATTTTCCCACTGTAAGAGTTGTGAAGTCACTGTGTGTGTGTGTGTGTGTGTGTGTGTGTGTGTGTGTGTACACAAGTGGTCTGCATAATGACAATGCTACTTAGTGTTGCTTGGTTTGTGTAATTCATTAAATATATTAACTTATTGTTGGTCAAAACAATAATTGCACCTTATTCTAAAGGATGCTTACAATATTTTCAAGCTCTTCCAATATTCAAAATGATTTACTTCTGCCTGACATTGACTAAAACAACTACTACATAAAAACCTTAGACAGTTACTTCATTTCTGAGATTTAATCTACAAAAGCACAATTGTGGAGGAAACAATTTAGCAGAATCAAACATCATTCTCTTCATCTTTACTTTCCTTGCTGCCTGTGATATTCTTTTAATGTAGTAGTTATACTGTCAAGATTCTACTCAATTGCAATTCATTTTCCTCCAGTTACCCAAGAGTCTAAAAGAAAATTCCCAACAATACAATAAGTTCTTGGAATAAAATGAATTAGATTAGATGACACAATACAGAAAAAGTTAGAGACTGGGAATTAGACTTATCAAGTTTCCTGTGAAGAAATATCATTTGTGAGTTCTCACAGGAACCTGTTGTGGCTCTTTGATGCACTGTGCCTAAGATTTGTCAGGATGTTACACACTTCCTATAATCAAACTAGTGTGCACTTATCTTATAAAATAGGTCCCAAGATGAACCAATTTGTCTATCAACGTGTGTCTTTCTTTCAAGGAAACTCTACTAGGTGGATTTTTCCCAAATAAAAGCTTATGATGAATCTCTACTAGTCTTCCTGTCTATTCAAATTAGCTCTTCAGGACCAAGACCATTTCTCCTGAGCTTTTACACAAACTTATTGATAATTATCAAAGTAGTTCTTGGTTAAAACCTTCTCAAAACCATATTCTATCTATCTATTCCCTGGATCTGTTTTCTTGAGCAGACTGAAAATATGATAAATTACCTAATTCTCCTTCATTTAAAAAAATTCTCCTCCATGTTTTAACCATGCTTTGTACTAAGGACTCCAATGAAAAGGAAAATTAACCTTATGGTGAAAAGTAGGAGAAAAGGAAAACATACTACAACCACCAAAAAAAAAAAAAGGAAGTTTGGAAACATCAAAAAATTTCTCTAATTAACATTTTTCCTACCAGGGAAGACCTTATTTTCTGTTTATATCTTTGTTTTCTTGAAAAAGTTCAACTATAATTTTTGGAGGGAAGCAATTAAGTATGATTGTGCAGTGATTTTCCACTTATGATGTCACCTAAATAATCCTTATGGAGAAAACAAAGTCCTCCCTTTTAAGTCTTTCTTCTTCATTTTGAGTTTCTCTTTTTCTCCTTGCTTTTTTATTAGAATTATTCTTTAAAGAAAAGGCATGGAGCAATTAGAAATCTCAAAATGACCCTGTGCCATTTACTTGGAAAGTAAAACATTCCCAAATACTTTCCACTACAATAATGGGATCAGACAATTGCAGTTTTAAGACTTCTATAACTCTCATTGCTCCAGTGGTTTTCCAAATATTTTCATTATGTGATAGAAAATGGCTTTCTGCTCAGTACACCAGATAAATCTGACCATGAAGTTACTTGCAGGGTAACTAAAAGGTGTTGGTCTGTGCTTTTATTGCTCTATTTATAGAATGATGGCAAAACCTAACATTACCTTATAACCCATGAATAAATTATAGTCTTACATTTTCTAGAATCTGAATTCTTGACCATGTGAGAAATGAAACTATGCTACAGTTTAGCAATTTAGCTTTACAATTATCTTACTTTTAACAAAGAAAATGTTATTATATAGTGACCCCTCTCGCCAACCATAGACAATTATCTCTCCTCTGTCAAACGTGAGTCACAACCTTACAACTTAGAAAGTTCTAAGCTAGAGATTCTCAGCTATGCACCCCTTCATAATTGGGGTGCAACTTCACCTATTTTTTTGTTGCTTAGGGAGCGATCAATTGACACTATAGATGGTGAATTGATGCAGATGTCTTCTCAAAAAATATTCTCTTACTCACCATTTACTAATTACAGATACGTCAAATTTGAGCCCTTAGTTGCCTTGTGAATCACAAGGAAGGTGAAATCATAATATTACAAAAATTTGTAAAAGGAATTAAGAACTCAAGGAAATATTAATGTCAAC
Organism: Megascapheus bottae; assembly: GCF_031878675.1. Taxonomy (NCBI): domain Eukaryota; kingdom Metazoa; phylum Chordata; class Mammalia; order Rodentia; family Geomyidae; genus Megascapheus; species Megascapheus bottae. The sequence continues at coordinate 58,284,161 of NC_143513.1, read as the reverse complement.
ATTTTTATTAGAACATTTGCAACCTGCATTCCTTTTAGCTGATACCAGTCTACTAAAGAAGTAAAGGGGAGGTAGAATGAATTCAAACCTGCTTACTGTGTACATAAACACGAATAGCTTATTTAATACCTTTGATCTTTAATTTGTTCATCTGTAAGAAAACACTAATGCACAACTCAGAGTTTTTGTAAATTTCTCAAAAATTCATTATGATAGCCTTTATCACAATTAAGAAATATTGCCTACTAAATTATATACTACACTAACATTGTAGGTTGTAATGTGTGACCAATCTAGGGAGACTTAATGAAAGCATGTAATTCTCCATGAATAATTGTTATTTATTTAAATTTCCTGTGACTATTTAGTAATATATTATTACTATATAAAGGAAAGAGTCATCAAATGAAGCAACAAACAAATTAGAAAGATCAATGAAATCTTCTGTTCTATGCTGTCAATAAACATTTAAAGACACTTTAGTTCATCTTGCCCTTTTGGTGAGAAAATAATCTATTTGCTTTCCTTAACCTACTTGTTTCAACCAGCAACTTGCTGATGTGTTTGTGTGGCTTTGCCATCACTGATCTAATGCTATATAATCTACTGTCTCTCTCCTAATACAAATAATTTCCCACTGGATAATATATGCCTACAGTCAATGTGTTTTTTTTGTAGGAAGTAAAAACATTGAAAGACATTAGTTTAGAAAAATAGCTCCCTAGGAAAATTTGTATGTGTTGTCTATCCTATGAAAACCCTAACCTTTGAAAGCCCAATAAAAAGCATAAATTACAGCAAACACATGGACCATAACAAAAGCATTACTGGATATATATATATATATATATATATAATTTTTGCTTCACATAAGTTAGTGATACATTAGTTTGTATAGTAGTATCTCTTTTAATAAGGTCAATAATTTATCAACATTAAAAGAAAGAAGTTCAGCTACCTTCTTAAACTAACAAACATCACTTCAGGTTACTGACTTTTCTGAATAGGTCATTTACCCCACAGATTGCAACTTAATCTACCAACTCTCCACCTAGAAGTCTTCCTCAAAAATGGATATGAACATCTCTGTATGACTAAAGAAACCACATTATTTTTTACAATGTAGAAGAATTACGAAGCTTTTGCCTCTTTTTTTTCTGATTAATTTCATGCCTGACTCAGTCAGAGATTAGGCCTTGACACAGGTTATAATTAAATATTGAAATCATGAAGTGCAAGAATGTTTAATTTTTAAAATATGAGTTTTAATTTACCTCATACAGAGAATAGCTCTGGTCACCTGCAGAGATGCATTACACACTACATTGCCTAATGTAGGATGCCTGAATAAGGCTGAGCATACAGTTAAAGTAAACTAATGCAATTTACTGAACAGCAGTCAAATATTTATCCAGTTGATGAAGCAGACTTTATGTGAAACTCAGACAATAATTAAAGAGAAGCCTTGCTTAAAACATGCTTACTCTAGTTTTTACAAATACAGTATATCTTTCCTACATCATCCATTTTCCTAAATATCTCTGTGTACCTCAGACACTACCTAGTGAACATTTAGGGAAGTTATCTAGAACATACTTCCTGATGTTTGATAACCTTTTCCAGCTTATGCGGTAGAGTAATAGTCAGTGCAGCTCTCACACTGTTGGTTGTACCTATTGTAGAAGGACTTTATAGCGCCTCCAATTCGAGCTGTATGTGTTTCTTCTTGTTTTAAATGTATGAGGATTATGACTTGCTTTGCCAACCTAATGTAGCAACCAAGATTGTCTTGCCCATTCTGAACCTCAAGTTCAAGAGACTGCAACTATTTGTTCTCCTGGATTCATTCCAGAGCCATGAAACAGCCAGGATTGCCTGTCACAGTGTGAGAGACCACCTATTCCTCCTCACCTACTATCTTAGCACAGTGAGACTGGTCAACCCTTACCAAGGTAAAGAGCCACGCACAGTTTTCTCATCAGAAAGAATTTATTTGCTCTTCTAAATTACTACGTGTATGATTGCATGTTATGTCACAATGGCTAATGGTAGGATTTCAGAGATTGAATCCAATCTCTTCATTTCATGCAAAACTATTGAGGGACAAAGAATTCTAGCATCTTAATCATATTTATGCATGGTCTATGGAAACACTTGTTTTAAAATCCTTTTTCTCAGGCAGCTATAGTTCTCTGTGTGATGCAGTGCTTTCTTCTTTGTTTTCTTTTTGGCAACAAGATAAAAACACCTTCCAAAAGAATTGGAGTTTCAGTATAACAGAATAATATTTTCAAGAATAATATAGATATATGTATATATAGTCAGAATATAGATATTATCTGACAATATTTCTTAAATTCCCTTTTTTCTGAGTTCTGTGAAGAGAATTACGAATGACAGAATAAGACAAGTGTCAAGTAGTATAATCCTATAATTTTTAGTTATTGGGAGATTACCATCAATCCTCACTTTAGGACTATTTCACATATGCAGATGTTAACTGGGATCTTTTTTTTTTATTTAGAGAATACTTTATTAGTTTCTGTAATCAAACCCACATAGATAAGACCTTACATATTTAATTCGGTGTGTTTACCCCTGTACAAATGAAAAAAAATTAAGTTTAACGTTTCCAGACCAATATGGCTATTAATTTCTGTACAATGCCAACTCAACACGGTAAACTGGGATACTTTTTTCCAAAGTTAACAGCACAGCTAAAGTTTCCAAAAATTCAAATTATATATATGTATATATATTTATATTTATATAAAAAGATCAATAATAGCAGTATGTTATGCATTGATAGCAGCAACAGCTTTTCCAGGTTCTGCAGTCATCTGAACAAAATTAGACATCCAGCACACTCCATTAATAAAAAGAAAAAAGATAAAAACAAAACCCCAGAAAAAATGCAAAGTTCTGTTACTGTTGTGGTACCTGGCACCATTTTTTTAATTAGCTTCTCAATCATCAGCTGGAAAGAAAACATTCTTGAGTAACATCATTAAAAACAGCTCTGATAAAGCACAGTCACTACTACGTATCAGAAAGCAGGTACAAGGTTTTTTATATCCACAGACAGATGATACAGTACTGTCCTACGTCTATAATACTAGAGGATACAATTAAAAAGGCATTCTTGAGACTTGATTCTATTTTTCCAGCAGAAGGTCCAAAGGATGGTATGACACAGCTCTGTAAAGAAATGCACTTTCTTAGATAGGATTTCCTTCCATTAGAGGCACAGTTCTATGTGCATTGTCTGGCAACTTTGACATCTCCTGTGTGGAGCTCTCACCATTCAAACATAACAGATTTGGTAAAATATTATTAGGTTGAGTCCTGCTTGCCTTCATTCAGTCATCTTTGTATGAATCCAATGGTTGTGGGTATGGTTTTTGTTTTGTTGTTTGGGTTTTTTTTTTCTTCTTGCTCCTACGCCTTCATTTTCAAATGGTTTATAGCTGATAGAGTGAGTTATTAGAATTGTGATCTTTTTGGATTCCAAATCATTTAATTCTGCTTTGATTTTAATTATTTGCTGTCTTCTACTGGGATTAGGGTTGGTTTGTTGCTCTTTTTCCAGGAGCTTAAGGTGAGACATTAACTTGTTGGTTGCAATTTTTCCAACTTGTTGTAGTAGGCACTCAGCGCTATAAATTTTCCTCTGAGTACTGCCTTTGCTGTGTCCCAAAGGAGTTGGTAGTTTGTGTGCTCCTTACTGTTAAATTTCATAAACTGTTGGATTTCTGTTCTGATCTCTTCTTGACAAGCCCTTAGCAAATCTTACCAAAAAAAGAAGAGAGCATATTAAAATAAACAAAATCGCAGATGAAAATGGTAATATCACGACAGAAATTACCAAGATCCATAATATCATGAGGGAATACTTCTCAAACCTTTATGCCAACAAATTTGAGAATCTAGATGAAATGGATGAATTCCTAGCCAATATTAACATAACCACACTGAACCAAGAAGAACTCAACAGGCCTATTTCAAGCTCTGAAATAGAAATGGCAATTAGAGAACTTCCACCTAAGAAAAGCCCAGGGCCAGATGGATTCACAGCTGAATTCTATAAGGTCTTCAAAGCAGAGCTCACACCAATACTCCTCAAGCTCTTCAACGAAATTGAAAATGAAGGTTCCTTACCAAACTCATTCTGTGAAGCCAGTATAACCCTGATCCCCAAACCAGACAGAGATTCATCAAAGAAAGAGAACTATAGACCTATATCTTTGATGAACATCGATGCAAAACTTCTCAACAAAATACTGGCCAACCGTCTACAACAACTCATCAAAAAAATTATACACTATGATCAAACTGGATTCATCACAGGAAGGCAAAGCTGGTTCAACATACGCAAATCAATTAATATAATTCAACACATCAACAGGAGCAAGGACAAAAATCACATGATTGTCTCAACAGACGCGGAAAAGGCATTTGACAAGATCCAACACCCCTTTATGTTAAAAGCTCTTGAGAAACTAGGTATCCATGGAACATTCCTCAATGTAATAAAGGCTGTGTATGAGAAACCTACGGCTAGTATTACACTTAATGGTGAAAATCTAAAGCCATTCCCTCTAAAATCAGGAACGAGACAAGGATGCCCACTCTTTCCACTACTCTTTAACATAGTACTAGAATTCCTAGCCAGTGCAATAAGGCAAAGAGCAAGCATAAAGGGGATCCAAGTAGGGAAAGAGGAAATAAAACTATCCCTCTTGCAGATGACATGATTCTGTATTTAAAGAATCCTATAGACTCTACTCCCAAGCTCCTTGAGCTGATTCAAAGCTTTGGAAGAGTAGCAGGCTATAAAATCAACCCTCAAAAATCAACTGCCTTCCTTTATGCCAACAGTGAGAGGAACGAGGCAATAATCAGGAAAGAAACTCCTTTCACAATAGCCTCAAAGAAAACAAAGTACCTAGGAATCAGCTTAACTAAGAATGTAAAGGACCTTTTTGATGAAAACTTTAAAACCCTAAAAAAGGAAATTAAAGCAGAACTAAGGAAATGGAAAAACCTCCCATGCTCCTGGATTGGAAAAATCAACATTGTGAAAATGACAATCTTGCCAAGAGCTATCTACAAATTCAATGCAATACCCATCAACATCCCAATGTCATTCTTTAAAGAAATAGAAGAGGCAATCCAAAATTTCATATGGAATAATAAAAGACCCCGTATAGCAAAAACACTTCTTAGCAGAAAGAACAGCGCTGGAGGAATTTCAGTTCCAAACTTTAGACTCTATTACAGAGCTATAATTCTCAAAACAGCTTGGTACTGGCACAGGAACAGGCCTGAAGACCGATGGAATAGAACTGAGGACCCAGATATTAAACCACAGACCTATGGCCACCTAATCTTTGACAAGGGAGCCAAAAAAAATAGAATGGAAGAAAGACAGCCTCTTCAACAAGTTGTGCTGGCAGAACTGGTTAAGCACCTGCAGAAAACTAAAGCTGGATCCTTCTTTGTCACCTTGCACTAGAATTAACTCCAAATGGATCAAAGACCTGGAGGTAAAAGCTGACACACTGAAAACTCTACAGGAAGGAATAGGAGATACACTAGGCCTCCTTGGCACAGGTCGAAACTTTCTTAATAAAGACCAAGAATCACAACAAATCAGAGAAAGGCTGGATAAGTGGGACTGCATTAAACTGCAGAGATTTTGTATGGCAAAGGACATAGCTAGTAAACTAATCAGGAAGCCTACACAGTGGGAGAAGATCTTCACTAACCAAACAACGGACAAAGGCCTCATATCTAAAATATATCAACAACTCAAAAAATTGAATCACTCCAAAACTAACCTCCAAAGTAACAACCATCCCATTAAAAAATGGGCCAAAGACTTAAAGAGAGTCTTTTCTGAAGAAGAAACAAAAATGGCCTATAGACACATGAAGAAATGCTCAACATCTCTGGTCATAAAAGAAATGCAAATCAAAACAACTCTAAGATTCCACCTCACTCCAGCTAGAATGGCCAGGATCAGGAAAACGAATGACAACAGATGCTGGAGGGGATGTGGCCAAGAGGGATCACTACTCCACTGTTGGTGGGAGTGCAAACTCATCCAACCACTATGGAAAGCAGTGTGGCAGTGCCTCAAAAGACTAAACATAGAACTCCCCTATGACCCAGCAATTCCACTACTTGGCATTTACCCAACCACCCAGAAACAAGGACATACTAAACCCACTAGCACAACAATGTTCATTGCAGCACTATTCACCATAGCAAAGATATGGAACCAACCTAGATGTCCCTCAGTTGATGAGTGGATCAACAAGTTTTGGTATTTGTACACAATGGAATTCTATGCTGCTGTCAGAAAGAATGACATCGCCCCATTTGTTAGGAAATGGAAAGACTTAGAAAAAATCATATTAAGTGAAGTAAGCCAGACTCAAAGGAACTTAGGCTCAATGGTTTCCCTCATTCGTCATAATCAGTAGAAACCTTGGGCTCTACTAGCAGAGATTTGCAATAGAGCAAACTCTTGATACATAAGGACATATAATGTGACGCTAATTGAAAGGACCTACAGGATAGTGAAACAAAAGCCATATAATGAATGATTGTTGTCCTTAATGTACTATGTTGTCGCTCATCTCCTTTGCTGTCCCTTGGTTATCTCATATTGGTATAGTATCTCACTTTGTTATCTCATATATTGAATTTATTTGTATTTGGATATTTGAAATTTGATAGGGAAGGGGGGAAAACCAAGACGGGTGGGGGGTGTGGGGGGGGAGGGAAACGGGTACCAAGACATGTGAAAGGGTATCAATGTATGTGAATTAATGCACCTTCTATCTGGCAAATATCATGTAACCCTTTTACTAATTACAATAAAAAATATACATAAAAATAAAAAAAATAAAAAAAAAGAATTGTGATCTTTTAAGACCTGTTTCTCTGAATGTCCTGGCATCCAAAATTGTCATCTAGAAATGACTTTTGTGTTAACTATTCCAGAAAATGAACATTTAAGACTTTTTCAAATATTTGGAGAATGTTGAATAAATTAACAGAGGTTTCATAAGTCCACAGTGCTATAATGACATGTTACTTAGTCATGTTCAGTCAGGTTTGTCCCAGCTTTAAAGAACAATAGAGGTATTGGACTTTTTTTAAAGATTGGCAAATACTTCTTTTATTTAATTGTATCTGCACCACTTATGATCTATAGCATTACTTTTTGAAGTTAGTTTTTCCAAGTCACTTAAATAGCTTGTTAAATCCCAAATAGCTAGATTGTCTCCTCAGACTTTCTGATGAAAAAAACCTAGGTTTCCAAGATGTTGGAGATACTGAAACTTATATTAAGGGAAACGACATTTTGAGAATCCCTCTACTCCATAGCTTTGAACAATTAAAAATAATAATTTGTGGCCTAAAAACATGGCTCAATCTGATATTTTAGGGGAACTTAGAGTACATATGTGAACTGTATTTACAATTTATATTAGTAAGTAAAGTGTGTGCTATAAATTTCTGTCATTTAAAATCAGTGCTACAGTCACTTGGCTTACATTTTGAACAGTGTTTGCTTTAAGTTAGGTCCAGTGTGCCCACAGACTAGGTGGAGGCAAGGAGGCTTATTTTTAAAAGTTCCATACTGTCACAAGACCTATAATATTTGGAATGCAGGCAAATTAGCTCAAATGATCATCCTCCAAAGAGAAATAATTTTCCAGAGTTTTTAAAAGGTAAGGAAATACCCATTTCTAGTCCACAGCCATTCTTGCCCTGTTGTTTTTAATGAGCCTATTCACCTAACACTTTCCATGACAACTTCTGCTTTCCATCACTCAACTCTTTGTGAAAATAGTCCATTTTTGGCTTACTGACTATATGTTTGGAATGAATCCAAAAGTGAATTCCTTGAAAAGTTTTAAAAAATGATTTTGGTTATTTTTTTAATTCCTGCCTACTTCAAATAAAGAAAACAAACTATGCAAAAAGTAGTGGGATTTTTTATTGCATTTAAATATCAGATAACTTTCTAATGGACCTTTGCAGATTTCTGTTCTCCATAGAAATCCCTTATGTTCCTCAATTTTAAAAGATAGTTTAGAGAAAGATTGGCATCTGAAAATGTCCTCTGAGACTAGACATACAAGCACATTGAGCACTCCAGCATGTACACTCTCCAGGCACCAGTCAACTCCATCTTCGTTCTTCTAGTAAACATGTTTCAGAGAGCTCAATGTATTCAGAGAGCTCAATTGGTGAGGAACTTGTGCACAGGCTTTATCATTGTTATTAGTGTGCTCATTTTCTCCAAAACCTCATGCAAAGTTCATTTTCTAACTTTTCTGTACTCCTTTGCACCTCTTTATTTTTAATAAGAAAAGAAAAGCCAAACAAAACTAAATTGAGACATTACGTTTTCCTCTTTTTATTTTTGACATTGTATCATTCTCATTTTTTAAATATAGAGTGAAAGTTTTCAGTTGTAGAACAACTCTATGATTATACTGAACAAGCTGAACACAATCAAGAGAAGGAAGAGCTCTCAAAAACAAAGTTAATCTCCTAGTAAACTTAGTTTCCTCTTCCCAAATATATTGGACTCTTTAACACCTGATAATATCCATGTGCTTTTTGTTTAGTGACATCTTTTAGTGACACATAAATCCTGTATCTGCATTTGTGTCATGATAAGCTAAAGCTAAATGTTTTTAGCACTGGGGAAATTATGCTGTGTAGGTACAGAATTTCTAACTTAAATGATTTCAATTTCTTCATGAGTATTTCCAATTAACTCTAAAGTACTCCTTTAAATGCGTGGTGCTTCCAAGTTTGCCTCCACTTTCATATTTATCTGATATAATCTTGTGATGTTACCAGCTAACTTTTTACAGATATACATGTTCTCAACCTAATTAAATTTTCAGTGGCCTGAGGATAGAGACTTTATGAGGATTTGAGATGGCACTATGACTTGCAAATGCTGAGAATGTGTGCTACCTGATGGAGAGATAGGAGGACTAAGTCAGTCCTCTCTCTTGGGGGTGGTAATGGCTGGAATGGGTGATCATGAAATCTGAATACTTACATAATGATTTCTCATTCTCGTTAAGAGTCTTCTTGGCTAAAATCAAATTCAAGACAAGAGATTGGAACAGAAAGGAAGCACATGTAGGCTATGACTTACAATAAGGTTATCTGGCTAAACAAAGGGAAGGCTGAAAGAAATGGCAGTGAGAAGATTCAGTGAGAGGAAAAACCACTTTAGAGCAAGTGTAACTTCTGCCTAACCACACATTTCTGTGCCTACATTGAACTACATTCATTTAGGTAGGGAAACAGTGAACCCTGGAAGGCAAGTCAGACTTTTGACCCTAGGAACGCAGACATATGTGCTGAGGAAGTGTATGAAGAAATAGATCACAGTAGTTGATTTATGTCAAGTCATCAAGGAACTCACCCTCAGATGATAGCTGTTAGACCATATTATGGGACTGCTATCCATCCTTATGTTGACAGATATACAATTCCTATCACTTGTCTTTTCCTTTTTGATACTGGCATTTAAATTGATAGCCTTGTGCTTCTTAAGAAAGCACTCTACTATTCGAACTAGGCCCCTTGCCATTCTATCATATTTGAAATCAGAATCAAAAAGTATTAAAGCCATGCACAGTGATTCATCCTTGCTATCATCACTGCTCAGGAGGCTGAAATTGAGAGGATCAAGCTTCAAGGCCATCGTGGAAAAAAAGTTTATAGGCCCCAACTCAGACTATGGATATGATGGTATGTACCTGGCATCCCAGTTATTCAGGAAGCATTAGAGGATCATGGTCTAGGCTGAATGGGAAAAAATAGTGAAACTCTATTCAAAAATACTAGAAGCACAAAAGGCTGTGGTATGGTTCAAAAGTTAAAGCATTTGCCTGGCAAATTCAGGGCTCTGAGTTGAAACCCTCATACAATGAAAAATAAATAAATGAATAAGTCTCATAAATACTGTAATTTTGAAACCATGTTTAATACAAATAATATTTCAAGTCATCTACACCTAGGCTAGGCCATGAAGTATGTCATATATATTGAAAACAAAAGTATAGATATCTATAAGAATATTACTGTTTGTTGTTCACATTTGTTAACAAATGAAGCATTAATTTCACAATTAGAGAAAATGAGATGGAATTTTTCCCATTCAGTTTTAAGGATTCTGAACTGACAGAATCACTGTCCCTTGTAACTTTATATAAAAGAGAAAGGCATGACATGTACATTAGATATAATTGAGAATTAGATAAAAGTAATTCAGCAAGTATTTGGTGATCAATTTGTAGGTGCCACGCACTTATTTCAAAGGCTAAGAACATACCAGTGAACCAGAGAGATGCTATTATCAGAAACATCTTAGTAAATGAAAGATATTGAATATACATCTTGTGTCAGAATGCTATACAAGGGTGTAGAGAAACATTATAAGGTATGCAAGAAAAATCAGCAGAGAGGCTGCTGGTCAGATGCTACTAGGGCAAACATGTTAAGAGAGAAAAATGGGAGTCAATGCCACAGTGATACTCTCAAGACAATATGCTGGAAATGAACTTTACAACTTTTACAGCTTGGGAGTGGGGAGCTGGTGGGTGGGTGGTAAGTGGGGGAAAAATGAGGGAGAGGGTAAAAGTGTTTGACTAGAAAAATACTCACTACCTTACAGATGTAACTGTAACCCCTCTGTACATCACCTTGACAATAAAATTAAATTTAAAAAAATGGGAGTCCTAAGAACACCTTGGGAGATGTGTGTCTACCAATAACACTGTTTAGGGTTCCATTTCATCTGGTAATAATCAATGAGTGGAAAGTAAATTGAACTGCAAACATTATTAAGGGAGAAAATGAAAACCTAAAGGTTTCTTGCTAGAATTATGAATTTATTCCAACTTATTTAAAATTGTTTTACACCTCCATTGAAAGGATTGGTTCTTAATCAGATTTTATATGACATTAATAAAACTGTTTATTTGTGACATTATCTTAAACTCATTATGTGGCTTAGGTGCTCCTCTAACCTGTGATTCTCTTGTCTTATTTTCTGAAGTGCTGGGACTATAGGCATGTGTGACCGACCATGCCAGGTTTAATCTTGTTTTGGCTAAGGGTTACCCTTTGTGCATTGTACATACATAATATCCAACAAACCAATGTTTACCCTTTGTGCATTGTACATACATAATATCCAACAAACCAATGTACAATTTACCCCTAATTAAAAACAGCAAGTTAAGATTTACCACTAACCTACTTTACAGGTAAGAACATGAATATTAACAGAAATTAAATTAAGTCTACTACTTAATAAGTAAATACAAGCATTAGAATCAGAATTTGTATCTAACCAATGTCATAAATAACTTTGTCTTTTTGCCTACCATATCACATGACTCTTTGAAAATAGATATTGCTCTTTGACACCTGAGAAATCTTTTGGAAAGTTCCAAGGTAGATTAGAAGTTTTCTTTAAATGAGAAATTTTTGCATGTATTCATTAGGAAAAAAATGTTCAAAGAACAAAAAAAAATAAGTCACACTGGGTCAGAAAAAGAAGATTTTAATTAAGGGAAAGTCAGTCATTAGAAAACTCCAACTAGAAATTATAGTAACCTATAATCTTTAGTATCAATTTGTGATTGTAAAAAAATAATTATAAACAATTCAGGAAGCTAACGAGAGCTGGAAAAGACAATGTGAGACCTTTTCCACAATTGTAGGGGCAGACATGTCTCCTCAGCCATAGGAGAAGCTGGATGCGATTGTGTTGAAGTGTGAGGTAAACTCTGAGCAGTCCATAGGTTTTATGAAGCAAGTTCTGTATAATACTTTATGATAACTTGTAAACAAAAAACTTTAGAGAGCATAAGATTAAAACCAACTAAAACTATTATATAGATTCTACTTAAACTTTGTTAAACAACTTTTCATTTAAAGTTTGTTTTCTTGATCCCTTGCAGCATTTTGAAAGCTTATATAGTACTGAAACTCCAGCATGAAATGAAAATTTCTAAGGAAAAGCAGCAGCAGAGGAAGATAGCAGTGATGAAAAGACAATTTACATAATACTTAATATTGAGAGGTAGAGGAGGTCAGAATGAGGGTGGGTAAAACAAAGCTTGGCTTTACTTTCTGGTAGTGGCTGTGTTATGATCAAGAAAATGAATATGAAGGACACAGAAGGTAGGTAAGTAGGAATACATTTCTAGAATCATGTTCTCTTGTTTGCCTAATGTTAGAATAAGGAAAAGACCTAGACTTGCATCCAATTTTAGTGTCACCTTAAACAAATACTCATTTCCATGAATCTTAATTTTCTTTTCTAATGGAAAATCTCTCTCTCTCTCTCTCTCTCTCTCTCTCTCTCTCTCTCTCTCTCTTTCTCTCTCTCTCTCTCTCTCTCTCCCTCCCTCCCTCCCTCCCTCCCTCCCTCCCTCCCTCCCTCCCTCCCTCCCTCCCTCTCTCTCTCTCTCTCTCTCTCTCTCTCTCTCTCTCTCTCTCTCTCTCTCTCTCTGTCTCTCTCTCTCTCTCTGTTTCTCTCTCCCCCCCAACACAAATGTTCATATGAGTTTGTGACTTCAACTGTGTCCGAAGAAGATATGTTCAATGTTGCAAACTAACTCTACTTCTTCTTGTATATTTCAAACAGGATGGGCCCAAACTTCTCTCTACTTACCTGACATTTCTCTCATCAATTCAACTACAATGATAGAATTCAACATGGGATTTTGACTAGAGCTATAGACTGGAAATCACTTTCCTCTACTCATTCCTCCATCTTGTCTGTCAAATTGTGTCTTCCAGGGGGATCCTTCTACCTAGGTATTCACTTTGTTGCCCATTTATGCTTTCTTAATCCCATCTCTATGGTTTTTCTCCTCTTTACATTGAAATCATTTCTTCAAAATATCTTTAAAATTAATCTCAAATGTTCTCTTGGTTCCATCATTATATAATCTCCAAGATATCCTCCTAGAGCAAAGATCTAGCTGCCCCCTTCCACTACTTAAAACTTGAAATGACACCAGATTAAAAAAAAAATCCTGCATGCTGAGCTTCCTATTTTATAAACACATTACAAATGTACTAGTAGACATTCCTGAAATAGCCTGTGCTTTTACAGTGCCTGAATCATGTATGTGTTGTTCTCTCTCATTTTTAAATCTCTTTTCCTGTTATTTGAATTATTCCCTGGACAGAGTAAAATGTTCCACTAGTTGGGCCCATGTGACAGTTAAAAATCTCTGCTTTTACATCTGTCACTCTTGAATGTGTTTCTTTTCTTATCAATCTGTTTCTTCTACATACCTAGAATCACATTTCTTGATAGCAGAATACAAGTTGAATTTCTCATCTCCATAATCAGGAAAAATAAAACCAATGGTATGGTACTGAGTTCAGGCAGATTACCCAGGTGTTAAATGAATCAAAACACTAACAAATAAGTTAATGAATTTTAGAAAGCAACCTTTGGAATACTGAACTAATAAATATAATCTGCTCATAGAGATTTTCAGCACCTAAACTAGACTTATTTGGTGAATTTACAAAGTTCAAACACTAACAGGTAAGGTCCAGAAAATAAAAAAAAAAGAAATGCCCAGAGTAGCCAACTCTGAAGTGTAGAAATACATAAAATTTAAATAGTATCCCTCCTTTTTTTTTCAGTGCAATACATTGTACTTACCTTTGGTAATTGGACAATGAAAATATATGTCTAAAAAAGTACACTTCTGTAGAAGAGCAACTTTTCTCTAAAATCCTTGTGAACTCCTTTTATTAATGTTATACTTACACATAAAAGATTTAGCATGCACTAGGGAGATGCTGTTGGATGCAGGAAGTTTAGAAGAACAGGGGAAAAAAAGGAGCAAGAAGAGGTTTATGCTGTAAGCTTTTCACTTGGTTTTCATTCTGGAGTGCATGCAAATGCTTTCAAGAGCCATCTTTATCTTTAATATGCACATACCATGTTAGTAATCCAACGTTCACAAACACAATCAATAAACACAGGAGATTTTTCCCTGTAGTAATAATAATATTCTTCAAGTAGCAGAATTTCCTTAGATAGCTTTCATTTAGTTAAACTCAGTGCAAATAGCGATGCCAAGCTCTGCTGTTAGATAGGTAGGCACGAGATTTTTTGCATAATGATGAAAAATAGGAGGTGAAAATGTTAAATGGAAGAGGGGTATCCTGGAGAGGAGGTTTGGCAACTTTTATTTTCAAAGTTTACTAGCTATTAGTTTGATAAACCAGTTTAAAATGATACATGCAGCTGTGTTAACCAGCCACTCTTTTAAAAAGGTTTTACTCAGCATAATTAAAGTATACTTGACCATGTTGGAGCTCACTGGCCTTTACATTTTCTCTCTGAGCCCATAGGCCTCCCTCTATCTTGCCGCAGCATGTATTTATTAAGCTGCTGTAGTTTTGAGAACTGAATTCTCTCTCCTCCCTCCCCATGTGTTCTATTTGTTAAGCACTTTTTATGAAATGAGCCCTTTAAATGATATATCTTATTTACTTCTTACAACTAATCTTAAAGATACATTCCATAATTATTTTTCTATCCAGAGGAGCAAGCCTCGAGTGCAAGTGCAGCTCACAGACAGTGGTGGGTAAGGATTTGACCTCAGTTCCAAAGTAAGAGACAAAACCCTTGCATTAGCTCCATAGTAAGACAGACCTTTCTCCATTTCATTGCACTGTGTAGAAGGTTCTCAACAAAAACTCACTGGAAGTATGCATGTGTCACACTTTGACTATTTTCACTCTCTGGAGGGAGTTCAGAAGGCCTCAGCAACTCCAAGGCTGAAATAATCTGTATTTAATAAAAGCAGCAAGTAAAGACTATAGGAGAAGAGATCGGGAATGTGTAAAGGCACTTTAAAAGGACTGTTATTCTCCCCTCTAAACTCTCTGAAACCTCAGACATACTGAGTCTTCTCACTGGGAGCAACCTTGGTAGGCTGGGCAAGTCATTGTTAAAGAAAGGCCCAGAAAATGAACACAGGGCACCACAGCATTCTTATTTATTTTCCAAAACAAAATTTTAGAAGACACAAACATATTTTTAAATAGCTTCTCTCTGATGGAAAATTGTTTCATGAACAGTAGCACTGTGATACCTACAAAAGGACTAAAATTAAGTTATGTGATTTTTTTATATTTAGTGATATAAATTAGTCAGATTGAACGTTAACGCAGCTATATCTAAGCTCTAGATTTTAAAAGGAAGTGACAGAAAATAGGGAAGGAGGAATGGAGGGAAGAAGGAAGGACGGGAAGGAGTAAGGGAGGGAAATGTGCAACCTTCTGTAAGACATTTAGCCTCTTTGAGTTGCATGATAAAATTGGTAGATGTTGTTTGCCCCACAGTGTTTTGAGGGAGGTAATTACACTATATAAGAGAGACATTTAGGAGTACATTGAAAATGAATGTTTTATCCCAGCTGTCAGCTCTGTGTGTTTAGGAAATTTCACTAAAAACTGGAGTAATAATACCTGGCCAAGATGCTTCTGATGAATACTTAGATATTTAGAAGAATAGCAGAAAACCTAATGTACAGGCTGTACAGTATACTGCTTGTTCCACGCTTCTATTCCTTTTCCTCTGAATTTGTCTTGTCACTGTTTTTCACCCTACATTATCTCCTGAACCATCATATTTCTACAGTCCATTCCATTGCTTTTGATATTCATCCTACCAACCTATACATTGTACTATTTTCCACTTGTCCTACCTCAGAATCCATGACCCTTCTCAGTTCCCTGATTAGAAAGTCCCTTTTCTACTCATAACCATTTATTGACTAAAGGCATTTCATTATATGTTGTGACTAACATTTTACCATCTGCAAAGCTCAGGACATAACCCAGAATGTACAACTGTGACAATATTAGAGTTTATATAGTTGTATTGGTATATGGGTCAAAAGAATGGGTATAATATTCCAGTGCTGTTCTTCTGTTTCTCTACAGACATATTAGATCTTCTGTCAACCTCACCACAATTATCTAGAAGAATGTTACTTTCCCAACTATTCAATAGGGACAGAAAGAACCTACAATTACATGTGTTCTACATTGTTGCAGAATAGCCAGACTAGGAACACAGAGCATGATGAAAGGAATCCTCTCAATCTCCTACATTGGAGAAACTTCACATAACTAGAAATAAAGAAAGAGTTGCAGATGCTTTGTACATTACATAACAGGAAGCCCAGCCAGAAGCTTTACATATAGTAAAAGAAAATGACTGAAAATTAGAGGCAGCATGCAGGAAGTTTCATGACTTAATGAATCCCTTTATGGTTGTGAAGAGATAGATTGTAAATACAAGTTCTAAAATAGATTCATCTTTGGGCCTTTTTGATTGGCACTGGAGTTATATTTCCCACAGTGATTGTAGAGTTGAGAAGAGAAGAATGTATTCCAGGAAAAAATTGGAATCTTGATCTTTGCCATGTTAAACATGAGGTGGTAATGAGGCAGCAGGAAGCTACCTTTGGTGAACCAGCAGGAAAACAAGGTTTAAACTGCTGGAGAGTGTGTTGTGCAGAGATAAAACTGATTGATTCATTAGAATCAACCTTTCAATTATACAGGATGGAGCTTTTGCAACATTCAAAACTCTTCCATCAATGCTATCCACATCCTCTCAACTCAACAAGATAGGTATTATTATTTATTTTCCTTTAAAAAAAAACCAAAGACTGAGCTTTCAAGAGACACTTGCTTTGATCAGTGAACACATCAGCAAGTGTTAGAAATATGATTCAAGCTAAGGTCTCCTTTTCTAAGGTTTTCCATACATTCCACAACATCATGTAGACAGTCTTGAAAGCTCCACCTGTTTTGTAGCTTTGGAGGTAAATAATTCAAGCTTTGTAGAATTACCTTCTCTTAAACCCATTATACTATATTTTGCCTGATGAAGGGCCACAAGGGAAATGGCCAAGAGCCTTGGCCTGTATATAATTATCACCAATGTCTTTGGACACGGTGGGTATACAAGAGCAAAAGCCTATGTATATTTCCATATTCTTGCTAGCTAAATCTTAGCTATGGAAGGAAACAAACTCAATAAGGAGTCTAATTAAATTCTGATCATTCTGAGCCAACAAAGATGTCGCATTACTTTTCCCTATCATTAGGTCAGGGCAGCAGAGAAAGATACCAATAAAATGCAACTAATGTCCTAATGGCACTTCTGGAGTCTACAGAGTAAGTTTCTGAAAAGAGGTTAAGGAAGGCCTGCCCCCTATCTTCTTGTAGCAGGCACTATATAAGAATGTGTGGTTAGAGTTACTGTAACAATCTTCTACTCCTAAGTCTGTAGCCCTCACACAGAAAACAAGTTAGAACAAAAAGCCAGGCACCATTGGTTCACACTTATAACCCTAAATACCCTGAAGGCTGAAATCAGAAGACCATGGTTTAAAGCCAGCCATAGCAGCAAAGTCCAGGAGATTCTTATCACCAATTAAAAACCAGAAAACTAGAAGAGAATCTGTGTCTCAATGTGGTAGAGCACTGGCCTTGAGCAAAAGTGCTTTGGGATAGCACCCAGTCCCTGAGCTCAAGCCCCCCAACCAACCAGCCAACCAACAAAAAGTTATAACTAAGAATATATGAATAAAACCCAGAGAATGAATGGCATTTTAAATGTTTTCCTTGCAAATTTTGAAAAATTTTCCCACCTTTTGACTTACCATTGTGTAAAATAACACATTCGTGCTTTGTTTAAAATAATGTGTAGGGGCGGGGAGTTTAGCCTGGTGGTAGAGTACTTGCCTAGCATGCACGAATACCCAGGTTCAAAACCTCAGTACTACATACAAAGAAAAAAAAGCCGGAAGTGGTGCTGAGGCTCAAGTGGTAGAGCTCTAGCCTTGAGAAAACCCAACGATTCTGCTCAAGCCCTGAGCCCAAGCCCAGGACTGGCAAAATAAATAAATAAATAAATAAATAATGTGTAAAATTGAGTTTTTATATTTAATAGATGGTCAATTCTTTTTTAAATTTTTAAAATTTTTTATTGTAATGTATACAAGGATCACAGTTACATTCACCAGACTGTGGGTACATCACTTCTCACACATTGACACCCGTTCTCATGTCAGATACTGTAACAATATGAGATTAACCAAAGAGCAACAAAAACAAAGAGGAATAACATAGTACATTAAGAATAACAATCACATAATATAAAGCTCTTTCCATATCCTGGAGATCCTTTCATTTAGCCTCATTCTATATGGTCTTTTGTATTTAGGTTTTGAGCTAATATGGTCAATTCTTAAGTGATTCCATCCAGATGAACATCTGTTTTCAAAAATTCCCTAAGTTTTTCATATATTATTTGTAATTAATAGAGGGTTACATTATAGTCACCAGATAGAAGGTGCATTACTTCACAAACATTGATATCCTTTCTCATGTCTTGGTCTCTATTTCCCTCCCCCCACTCCCACCCCTCATCTTGTTTTCTCCCTTCCCTATCCTGCTTCAAATAACCAAACAAGAATATATACAATATATCAGATAACAAACTAAAATACTGTAACAATATGAGATAACCAAAGGAGAGCAAAAGAGATGAGAGATAACATAGTACATGCAGGACAACAATCACTCATTATATAGCTTTTGTTTCTATATCCTGGAGGTCCTTTCATTTAGTGTTATAGTATATGGCCTTGTTTCTAGGTTTTTCGCTATTGTAAATCTCTGTTAGGAGTGCCAAAGATTTCTACTGATTATGACAAATGAGGGAAACCATTGAGCCTATGTTCTTTGAGTCTGGCTTACTTCACTCAATATGATTTTTTTATACTAAGTCTTTCCATTTCCTTACAAATGGGGTGATGTCATTCTTTCTGACAGCAGCATAGAATTCCATTGTGAATAAATACCACATCTTGTTGATCCAATCATCAACTGAGGGTCATCTGAGTTGGTTCCATATCTTTCCTATGGTGCTTCAATGAACATGGTTGAGTTAGTGGATTTAGTATGTCCTTGTTTCTGGATGATTGTGTAAATGCCAAGTAATGGAATTGCTGGGTCATAGGGGAGCTCTATGTTTAGTCTACTGAGGAACCACCATATTGCTTTCCATACTGGTTGAATGAGTTTGCACTCCCCCCAACAGTGTAGTAGTGATCCCTCCTGGCCATATCCCCACCAGCATCTGTTGTTATTAGATTTCTTGATTATGGCCATTTTAACTGGAGTGAGGTGGAATCTTAGAGTTGTTTTGATTTGCACAAAAATTCCCTAATTTTTGGCAGATTAATTAACTCTTAGCTCAGATTTTTTCCCACACATTTTTATTAGGATATACATATTTAATTGTTCCTCTGATTAGTATCAAATATACATACTTCTGTCAGCAAATAACTACACAGGTATTAATGTAAGTTGGTTCTTTTTTATATAATCCTCGTAAATTTTTTGCCTTTGTAAACATACATGCCATGCTCTTGATGATATATAACAGAAAAGATTGATAAGTGTTGCTAGATAGATAGATAGATAGATAGATAGATAGATAGATAGATAGATAGGTTTATGGTCATCTTTGGTCCATTTATTTGCATTCCGCTTGGGCAAGATGAAGAAAAAATACTTGTAAGAGAATCTTACAATATTCTTTGTAAATGGTTGTGACTTTCCTTTTCCCAATCTATCATATCAAATTTCACCCCAAAACATCTGATTTTGCTTTCTTCATTAAATCTCAGACTCTGGTGTAGCTTTGTCATGAGCTGCCTAGCTCATGACACCTTGCAGGGTTGTTTCCACAGACAAATGTGGTGGTGGTGGTGGAACCAATGGATTATTGATTGCTGAGATACATGAAAAGATGAATGTTTGCTCATTTCCCAAGGGGGCACAGAAAAATATTGTCATCCTAAGAAAGTGCTTGCTCTTTATAAGTGCCTTTATAGAGCTCAAGGTTTCCAAATACTTCATTTTCTCTAATAAACAATAGATTGTATTTTTAACTTGCTAAAACAATGGGAAGCAAAAAAAGTTAAAAAAATCTTTTTTTCTTCTTGCATATTTTTTGTCATCCCCCTGTTGTCACATTATTTTCTTTATACCCTGTGTCATATATATATTTATCTGAATTGGGGAAGGGAAACAACAAAATGGGGAGACAAAGGACAAAATGTGAACCAGTGTAACAGCAACACTCACAAGACAGTATTTTGGAAATGAACTTAATAACTTGGGAGGAGGGACTAGTGGAAAGGTAAGTGGGAGAAAAACAAGGGAGAGGGTAATAATGTTTCAAAAGAAATGTACTTGTTATCTTATATATGTAACTGTAAGCCCTTTTGTACATCACATTGACAATAAAATTAAATTTAAAAAAGTTCTTTTCTTTTCTTTTTTTTTTGGGTGGGGCTTGAACTTGGCCTGAGTGCTGTCCCTAAGTTCTTCAGCTGTCACCCTACTCTTGTGCCTGCGCACTGTCCCTGAACTCTTCAGCTCAAGGCTACTGCCCTATACTTGAGCCAAACCCCACTTACCATTTTCTAGAGGTTAATTGGAGATAAGAGTCTCAGGTCCTTTTGTGCCCAGGCTGGCTTTGAACCTTGATCCTCAGATCTCAGCCTCTTGAGTAACTAGGATTACAGGCATGAGCCACCATACCCAACAAGAAGATTGCCTAAATGATTCTGGGTAAAATTTCAATAACAGCCAATGCCTATTTCTTCCATTGTTAAATCAATTTTATATTTTATATTCACTTGTACTAATAGTGGGATGGATGCATTAGCATGGTATAGTAATACTGGTTATATATTAACTGCCACCTCTGCTCTGGGACCATTATGATAATAAGTTATTTCTTTACTCAGAATTTTCCTGTCACAAGTTTGAGGGGCTTTGTCAATTCCTTCATTGATAAGATTTTTTTTTAATAAAACAGGTATCTCAAAAGGAGAATCTTTATATAACTTAATTTGGAAGCAATTTCTCACCCATTCCATGGATAATTTTTCATTACAACTCTCCACTATGGTCCTTTTAACGGACTTTAATGGACATGGTTGTAAGAACAGCTTGTGTACACAATTAGAATTTTCCAACTGTTAGATTTTCTTTGTTCATTTGAAAGAATAAAACATCTTTATTTCATCTGAAATGTGCATATGATGCCAAATTCTTATTTGAAGTTGTTAGACTGTGATTACCAATAGAACTGTAACCTTATTTATGCAAATCACTAGGGTTCATGGTAAGTCTGACATTTACAGAATTAATGAACTAAATAATTAAGTGACCTAGTAAGTGAATTGGTAAACCAGAACTATTAATCTTTTAATGAATTTTTTATCATTACTTAAATAATATTTTTGCATAATTTTAAAGGATTGTTGTAAAGAAACATTAGAAAGAGAAACCTATTATGTGAAGGAATGTTACTTTTATAAATTTGTCCTTATGGCTCCTTATTGAATTCATTTCTATTTCTGTTTCAGAAAGTGGCAGTTCCTACTTTGGTGACTATCAGTCCCTGGCTTCGAAATATTTTTTTTTCACCCTCACTGAGACAGACAGTTTAGGATCATTTACTGCTTAAAAAGTATGGGCTAAAATGAATAATTAGCAAATAACTATAATTTCAAAACTCTCTATTTGATGGTGCATATCACATGTGATTCAGAATCTCCAAGCCCTTATAGGTTAACTAGCACATAAAATAAAGCTTTTGTCCTGGTTCTCTTCTGAAAGCATTTAGCTTTACCCCACAAGTAGCTATCTTTCCCCTCAAATATCTTTCTTTTTGAATAGTATACTCTTTTGGGGAAAAATAATCAAATATATACCAGACACTGGTGGCTCATATCTGTAATCCTAACTACTGTGAGTATCACAGTTCAACAACAGCCAAGGCAGAAAAGTGCCTGAGACTTTTACTTACAATTCACCAACAACGGCCAGAAATGGAATTGTAGCTCAATCTATACAGCTTCAGTCTTAAGTGAAAAAGCCAAATAAAAGTCAAATAAAAGTGCAAGGCTCTTAGCTCAAGACATAGCAATAGCACATACAATAAAATAAAAAAGCAAATCATAGCTCATATAATAACACAACAAAAGTTGGGAACCTTGAAATCTCAGGGTTGTATCAGTCAATAACCAGGGAAATAAGTATTAGTTTTCATCTTCAGTATCCATACTTATGTCATTCACAGAACTAATTGTTATATCGAAGAATTATTACATTATTTTTTCATTGCCTTCCAGTAGAAGGAACAAATTAAATTCCTAAATATAAATAAAGGACATAAAAAAGACAACAGCTTCTCTGGTTTTGTAAAACAACATTAAAATGGCTTTTGAATGCTTGCTCAAGCAATCAATATTTATTAAATAACTACCATGACAGAAATAAAAGAAGCTATAGTCTAAAAACATGAAATAATTATAATTTAATCATGATCCCCTAGATACAAGTAAAACCAAGAATAAATTTACAAAATAATAGCAATAGCTCCAACTACTGTAGATAAAACTGTGTGGTGAAAATTTTGCATACTATAAGTTTTAGGGCTGAAATGATCAACTGAAGGGATTTCAGTTTGCTACTTTTCTATGGATCTGTGAATCTTTATTTCTAGAAAATGGCAAGTTCTTCATTCTGGGACTCTGAGATAAAGAATATCTCAAAAGCCTCTGTAAAATATACTATTATTTTGAATGCGAAGAAAATCCCCAGCTTGTGTAAGGACTTGAGTTCAAATCTCAGTACTATGAAGAAAAAAAAAGAAGTAGAGAAAGGAAAAAAGGAGAAAAGAAAAAAAGCAAAGAAATTAAGAGTAAAAGAGACAGAGGGAGGGAGGGAAGAAGGGGCTAGGAAAACAAAGGAGAGAAAAAAATGAAAAAAAGTGACAGGAAGGAGAAGGGGAAAGGAAGGAGAAAGGGAATGAAAAGAGGAGAAAGGGAATGAAAGGAAAAAGGAAGGAAGAAAAGAAGGAAGGGAGGGAGGGAACGAGGGAAGGAGAGAAGGAGAAAGGAAGAAGAAGATTCCTAGAATTTAATGATGAAAGAAGAGTTCAAGCCAAGTAGTAAATAGAAATGATTTATTTTGTATCATGGAAGATCTGGCAATTCTGAACACCAATAATCTCAGAGGTCTTGGTCAATTCCTTACTTGGAATTCTTGATGGAAGCTCTTTATTGGGTTTAAAATCATCTTGAGAACAACTGTGGGGCTGTGCAGGGATTTTAGTCTTTTTAATTGTTTTCCCCGGGCCTTCTTATTTGTCTTTTTTTACGGACCTTAAACTCAGAATCATCTTGGGAAATTATGCTTTCCCATCAATATTTTTCTTATTATAGTATTTTAAGTTAGTTTAGGAAGCTTTTCAGTTAGCCTGTCATTTTCACTTTATTTCAAATTCATTGAGAATGAGTATTTTACATTCTATCCTCATGGCCTTCATACTCACCTTTACACTTAGCAATCCTATCTCCTTTCTCCCACTTTCCAGGCAGCCCAATCCAGTTATTTTTAATGATTATTTTGTCCACTGGAGCCCAAACCAATTTTATTAATGACTATTGTGTCCATGGCCATTATTGCCCATGACAAAGTGGACTTTATCACTTGTCACACAAGGATTTAAGCAAGAGTTATCAGTAGGATAAGGAAGACACTGAGTAAGTTCTCATGAGAAAGTCACTGTTTTTCACTTTATCAAGAGCACACATCATAGGAAGGGCTGTTAAAAATTTTTAAACATCAGAAAATCTACAAACTTGATGGGAAAATATCTTTTTTCTTCCTTATTTTTTATTTATTTTTTATTGTAATTAATAAAAGGGTTACATGATATTTGCCATATAGAAGGTGCATTAATTTGCATACATTGATACCCTTTCATATGTCTTGGTACCCTTTACCCTCCCCCCCACAGCCCCCCTCCCGTCTTGGTTTTCCCCCCTTCCCTATCAAATTTCAAATAATCAAATACAAATAGATTCAATATATCAGATAACAAAGTGATGTACTGTAACAATATGAGATACCCAAGAGACAGCAAGAAAATATCTTTCAAAAGTTATCAAACCCATGTTACTAGTTTAATAGAATCAGAAAAAGAAAAGAGTATTGGTTATTATAAGGCTTATTTATTTTTTTCTGTCTTGGTCCTGGGCTTTGAACTCAGAGCCTAAGATGTCCTTGAGCTTTTCTACTCAAATATTGAGCTCTACCACTTGAGCTGCTGCTTCAATTCTGTTGTTGGTAGTGGATTTTTTTGAAGGTTAATTGGAGATAAGAGTCTCATAGACTTCTTTTCCTAGACTGGTTTTGAGCTACATATAGTTCTTACATTTCAGTCTCTTGTATAGATAGAATGACAGCTGTAAGCAACTGGTGATGACTCAAGTTTTAAGTTATTCTTCTGGACAGTTTTTTTTAAAGAAAATATAGGCATAGATGTAGATATAATCGAGCCTCAGGATTATATCATCTCTATTACACAAGTGTGTTCACACACACACACACACACACACACACACACACACACACACACACGCTACTGCTAATGGTATTTTAAGACTTAGACTCAAATCAGAGCTAGCCAATAAGAAGAAAACTGCAAAGGGAAACTTGAGGAAAACTGCTACGAAAATCATCCGTGGCATAAGACCATGTATCTTTTCGGGCACTACATTGGACCATAGTCTAAAATAACTGTCTTTATGATTAATTTCCATCTCTGCTGCTGAATCGATCATGCAGTGATCTGCATTGATTATTAAGGTGACTGAAATAACTGGATCAGACATGGCTTACTAGTGCAAATTGGCTAATTTATCAACACATAAAGATTTCAGAAGAAAAGTTAGTGATTGTCACATATCACCAGGAACACAATTACCCTGCACTGGGTAATTCTGGGCCCATTTTCAATGACACTTATTATATTAAAAAATAAACATTTCCCTTGAAACTGTAGACTTGATATTCTCCACAAGAGGGAAAAAAGCCCTATAATATTGAATCTCATGGGTATAGGTGAAAAGAATGGCCTTTTGTACTTGAACTGTCTCTTAGGAAAAAAAAAATCATTGGTGTCATCTATACTTTAATCTGACCTTTAGTTAGGTCACTCTAGTTAATCTCTAGTTACAGTGTAACTTCATAATTAATTTCAAAGACTCGTAGCAAAATGTAAAGTTAAAATGACTTGGAAAGAACCACTTTGTCCTTCCTGATAAAACTTCCTAGAGCTTAATATTATTCCTTCCCCATATTATATTTAATGCTTATTGAAGAGCTAATATAAAATTGGACAGTCTTTGTCTTGGGATATTTCATTGAAAACTTGCCTAATATGCAAGAGACTCTATAGTACCACAAAATGAACACATTAATTAGGAATCTAATTAACTAATTAACTCTATCCTACTACAATTATTGGAAGCTAAGTTCTGCTCCAAATTTTGTAGCTCCCTAGCACTTTTCCTTTTTTCAAAATTTATCCAACTGAAAATTAAGAAATCCATGAAAATTACTAACCAAAAATAGAAAGGTTTGGATTCGGAAAGACATAGGCCTATTGGGAATGAACATGATTCTAAAGTGATGGATTCACAGAATTCTCCAAAGCACTTGCCACCAAATCCACAGGCTTTTCCACTTCTGGAAATATATCTCAGTCTCCAATTATGTCACAACACACAAGTCCCAAGATTTGTTGTAAGGAAGTATTTAAAGATGAGTGAGAAATTTTGACATCATGATAAATTACGATACTCTAATGAGCATTGTTTGGAAAAGAGCAAATGACACTTGTTTCACTTGTTTTTGAAAAGCAAATAGAGTCTGATTCAAAATTGTTTCTGACAGCAGCCAACTGCCAACTACTTAGATTGGCTGCATTTGGCATATACTGGGAATCCTATGCTATTTATGTCTGTAAGAAGAAACTCTTCAGATTGGCAGAGAGGGAATATTTCCATTGAACAATTAAGTGATATGTACAGATAGAAGATGATATAAATGCTAATAATTAAAAAGTAAATGAATAATACCCAATGTAGTAGACATGAAAGGCATGGCAGATTTTGACATTCCCAGAAAGTGGCAGGGCGATGTGCTAAGCTCCATTAAATGCTCCCAGTTTCTGCTCACATTATCACAATAAGAAGTACACAAGATACACATAAGGAACATAATAAGAAAAAAAAGAAATGTACACAATTCATCAGGAAATATTGCTACTTTAAATTTCAGTAGCATTTGTCCACTTCTGATTGTTAGGATCTAGTTCTAAAAGGGCTTAAATAAGGTTGGAACTCCAAACAGAAAGGACAGGAGAGAAAATGTGAAGAAATCAAAATTTGCATTTCAAAACAATGTGTACTAGAGTTTAGAAATAGCTTAGAAATTACCATTTATTGTCAGAGACATGTGTAAGAACAACAGTACAAGCTATATTATCCTAAAGTTAACAATAAGGAAACCATCCCTAGGATCAATACAATTTTGAAATCTTAGCACTTAGGTTTATCAATAACAGTGATTAAAATAACAACATTTTTGCATTTTACACACTGAATATTTATTTTTATCTGATCCTGAAACACACACACACACACACATACACATACACACACACGAAGGCAAACCAAAGTTTTTAAACATAAAGTCTTATACCAAAGTCTATACAATTTAACTTAAAATAATAAAATGAAATTAAGAACTGAAATATTTAACCTTCAAAATTTCAATAAGCATGGTGACTGGGAGATAAATTTGATTGATGAGTTAGCTGCCTATTATGTCAGAGACACTTTCTTGAGAGCTTTGGGGATGGTTCCTTCTCTCACTATTCAGTTTCCAGAGTGTTTCAGAATGAAAATCTTCACTTCTATTGTGAAGACCCTTCACCATTATCTCAGTTACAGCTCTAATTACCTTTAAAAGTCAGCAAGACAACATATGAATGTTCACACCTTATTAAATGACTCTCCAGACACACAGCGTTTAATCTCCTTAGAAGAAGGCTGACTTCTCCTGTCTTCAAGAATTCTTATTCAAGTGATGGCATGACCTGCATAAAAATCTCCCTTTGTCCTTTTGGCTACCCAATAAATATCCTAAGGATAGAAGTAAGGATAAATTAAATAAATGAAATCAAGAAGACTGAAAAGGATTACTGCTGTAAATAATTAGAAAAAAAGTCTTATGGGGAGACTAGCACGTGAAGCTATGAAGGTCAGACCCAAGAAAGTCCTTCTATATCATAGAAAATCATCTGAAGTGAAGGTTGATTGCTCAGTATGTGTCCTGGCTAAAGGCATGTCTATTCATTTGCTTTTATGATCTAGAAAGATTTGAACTATGTCCAGAGCATTAGTAAAGCTTTTGTAAAAGAAGGAAGACAAGCCAGGCTCTGATAATCCTAGCTACTCAGAAGGCTGATATTTGAGGATTACTGTTCAAAGCCAGTCCTGGCACAAAAGTCTGTGAAACTCTTATTAACGACCAGAAAACTGGAAGTGTCTCTGTGGCTCAAGTGTTCTTGAGACTGAAGAGCACAGGGACAGTGCCCAGGCCCAGAGTTCAAGCCCCACAACTGATAAGATGTAAAGAAAAGAAAAGAGAAGAGAAGAAAAGAAAAGAAGCAAGACACACACACAATGTAGGCATGCACAAGAGGATAAAGATATAAAAAAAAGATCAGGAGAAAGGTGAAAAGATTGATGACAAAACATGAGTGTACTGGGGTAAGTACTGGAGTGTTATCTAATTCATATGTGGTTAAGCAGGGAAAGATGAAGACTTGGAAACACATCTGAAGAAATGACCTAACCAGATAGGGGGAGAAAAGAAGAAAAATAGTTTTGTATGCACTGGTGAAACATGGAGAGCAGAGGAAGGAAACGTAAATATCTGTACTTTGACCTGGAATATACTCATGTCTGGTGTAAGAAAACTAATAATAACAGAGGCTGGCAAGAAAGTGGACAAAAGAGAAGGCTACTACACAGTTGATGGCAATGTAAACTGTTTCAACCTCTCTGGAAAGCTATATTGCGATTCTACAAAAGAGTAACCACAGACCTTCCCTATGGCCCAGCAATCCCACTTCTGGACCTTTACCTAAATGACCACAAACCAACCTCCACTAATGCCAACAATGCAATGATGTTTACTGCAGCATTATTTACCACAGCTAAGATATGAAACCAACCCAGATGTACCTCAATAGATGAATGGAACAAGAAAATTTGGTATATATACACAATGGAATTTTATGTTTCAGTCATAATGACATTGCTCCATTAGTAAGGAAATGGAAAGACATGGAAAAAATATATTAAGCTAAGTAAGCCAGACCCAACGAAACACAGACTGCATGTTTTCCCTTGCTTGTAACAACTGAAATAAAACTACAAATTATTCTAATGGATAGTAAAAGACAACTAATTATACTTGGACATGATTAATTAAGCAGTATGTCACACAGTGAGTACATAGAAGGATAGTCTTAGGAGTGAATGACAAGGACTCAATGGTTATGTATATATATAACCATAAAAATAATGCATTTAGAAATAAACTCAACAAAATGAAGTTTTTTAAATTAAACTGTTTACAGTTATTTCTTTTTTTCTTTCTTTTATTTTCCTTTTTAAAATTTCCTGTTGTCATTGTTTTTTATTTCTCTACCCTTTTTTCGTATATAAATTTATCTGATTTGGGGAAAGAATGAGGAATAACAGAAATGATGGCACAAAAGTTGAACCAATTCAACAGTGATACTAACTAGACTCTATGTTGGAAACGAACTTTGCAATTTGAGGAGTGATGCAGGGAAACAAAATGGGAGAAAATGAGCCTGAGGGGTAAAACTTCAAAAAGAAATGTACTCATTACTTTTCATATATAACTGTATCCCCTCTGTATATCACTGTGACAATAACATTTAAGTTTTTTTTTTAAAAAAGGAGAAGAAAAAAATAATCGAAAAGCTAATGACCAGCATTTTAACATGGAAATAAAAAACTTTGGATTTTGTTTTGGAATATACCCTGCTGCTAATATGTGGAAGATGAGGCAGAGAAAAACCCTAATAGGAACGAAAGAATGTCCAGAACAATGGAGTTCTGAAATGTGTGGGAGAGAAAAGATGTGAAGCACTGAACTATGAGTTGTTTTGAGGATGGCATTCAGAAAGCTTGGTGATGATCCCAGCCTTTTATGAACTTAGCTGGAAGCATGCTTTTCTTCATGAATTCATAGAGTATTCCACTCCACTGACTCACAGGTATTTGAATCAGTCAGGTACATTCCAAACTTTCCATTATTTCCTCTATAATCTTTATATTGGTACTTTCTTCTCACTGAGAAATACAAGGCATTTCATGAACATTTTTGCTGTCTTGACAGCAAAAGGAAAAGTCATTATTTCTCCCCTGCATAAATCCAGGTCCTTTCTGTTGAGATAGTCTTTTATTTCTTCCTTCTCTTCTCCCCTGGATTTCCTTTGGTAAATTATTTCTTACCCTAGATAATTATCTTCAGTTTCCCTGGTACCATTGAAATTCATCAATTAGAAATCTCCATCTTACTACTTGGGAGATTGAAGGAGGATCAAGTTCAATGACAACCTCTGTGTGTGTGTGTGTGTGTGTGTGTGTGTGTGTGTTTGTGTGTGTGTGTGTGTGTGTGTTTGTGTGTGTGTGTGCAGGTGCACACGTACAGGACCCCCTTCTCATAGAATATTTAAGCATGGAGGTATGTATGTACCCATATTCCTAGTCACAATGGGAAGCCTAAAAAATGTAGATCATGAATCAGGTGCCACCTAGCCTGATACTAAAATGCTATCTCCTAAACATAGAGCTTCCCTATGAACCAGAAATTCCACTCCTTGGCATTTACCCAAATGTCCAGAAACAAGGACACACTAAAGCTACTAGCACAATGATGTTCCTTGCAGCATTATTTACCATAGCAAAGATATGGAACCAACCCAGATGCCCCTCAGTAGATGAGTGGATCAACAAGATGTAGTATTTATACATAATGGAATTCTATGCTGCTGTCAGAATTCAGAATGACATCACCCCATTTGTAAGGAAATGGAAAGATTTAGTAAAAAAAAATCATATTAAGTGAAGTAAGCCAGACTCAAAGGAACATAGGCTCCATGGTTTCCCTCATTTGTAATAATTAGTACAACATCTAGGATTCTTCTAGCAGAGGACACAATAGCTCAAAATCTATGTACATATGGCCATATAGGATGAGGCTAAGTGAGAGGATCTCCAAGATAGGGAAGCAAGAGTTTTACCTTGTGTGATTGTTGTTCTTAATGTACTATGTTATTTCTCTTCTCTTTTTTGCCCTCTTGTTAATCTCATATTGTTACCATATCTGACTGTGTTACCTGGTATATTGTAAATACATTTGATTATTTGAAATGGGAAAGTGAGGGGAGAAAACAAGATGATTGGGAGGGGTTGGGAGAAGGAAATGGGGAAAAATCATGAAAAGGGGTATAAATGTGTGAGAAGTAATGCACCTACTGTCTGGTGAATGTAACTGTAACCACTCTATACATTACAATAAAAATAAAATAAAAAATAAAAAATAAATAAAACAAAAATTCATTTCTGAAAATAAAAAATATAGACTGACAAAACCCTATCTTTATGTCCAACAGCAAAACTTCCTCCAGCATCACTTTTAGAATATTTTAACCTTGTTTACTGAAGATTTCTTTTTGTTATTGTCCTAATCTATATCTTTCACTCAGGATAGAGAAGCCACATAATAGCAAAATATACTTTAGGTGAACAAACTGACTGTACATAGAGAACTTGACCTGCCAAACCCCTAGGGTAGCATGGCAAATACTGCCAAGGTGGGCAAAGAAGTCCACCGAATAGAGCACACAGAAGGGGATGCAGGCTCTCAGGGTGTGGATGTGGATGTGTCTGTCACTGGCAGCTCAGCAAGACTAGAGAGAGGACAACCTGTCCTCATTGTCTAAGGGAGTGTGCAGTGGGTGCCCATGTGGACACATTCTGCTGAGTTCTGAAAAAAGCACTTTCCCAAGCTCCCTATACCCACAGCATCTTTCCTGAGAAACCACTGAATATTCAAATTCACAGCCTTCAGGAAACGTGTCTGAAATGGATGGAGCCCTTGGAGTTCTCTGCTGCCTGAGACATGTTCCACCTGTAATCCAAAGCAGCTTCCTTTGATTGACCATGGGAAAACGGGATGGAGAATACATAGCAAGTACACATTGCCTCTAGAATTTAAGCACAGCCATGTGCCCTCGTTTTCTTTATGGCAGCAGGGACAGCATGCCAGGCAGTATTCTAAGGGAAGGCTATATATATTCTGAAGCCCCATAGAAGCAGCCGCAGTATTTAAGGGTATGCAATGTCAATACATAGACAAGGATCATGTGGACACACACACACACACACACACACGGCTCTAATGATACTTAAACCTTCTGAACTCTCTCATTCAGAAATGCTACA
This sequence comes from Megascapheus bottae, assembly GCF_031878675.1. Taxonomy (NCBI): domain Eukaryota; kingdom Metazoa; phylum Chordata; class Mammalia; order Rodentia; family Geomyidae; genus Megascapheus; species Megascapheus bottae. The sequence goes on along the minus strand of NC_143513.1, from coordinate 58,252,560 downwards.
CTTAAACGTCCATAAAGAAGATGCCCCCCCCACTTAGCCAGCTAATTATTTCATTAAAATAAATGGTCCCTACAATATTTTTCTGTGTCACTTTCACTAGACTGTGAGGTACAGAAACTTTTTCTACTGCATAACAACAGTGCAAGTAAAATGATAATCTGTAATGAGTGTGTGCCCAGGCAAGGCGATAGCATAGAAAGAGGCTGCTGGGGAACTGAAGAGTTTTACAAAGGACTGTACAATTCTGTTGGATTGTTGCCGTCTTCTATGCTCAGAGTAGTGGGATAATCTAACTGTACTAAAAAAAATCCAGTATTTTTAAAGATAGCCCAAAAGTTTTTCAACATCTCTGGTCACACACAAAAAAATTGCCTATCTGTTGGAATCAACAGACTGATGTCCCGTGAGGCATTTCATGCCTTTTAAAATCCAAATACATTGATGGTTGTGGGCACAGTTTGTCTTTACCACTGGGTCTATATGTCCTCCTTTCCTGTTTCTTTGTCCTTCTCAGAGATACTCTCTTTCACTCTTTCCCTCCCTCTCAAGCAGAACTGAATTGAAATTGAAGCAATTACTGCTTCAGATGTATTTATACCTAAAGACATTTGCAATTAAAAATAAATTTTGCAAGACAGGCAGGATTATAAAGAGAAATTTTAAGAAGTTTTGCCAATTCAATGCACACACACAAACGACATTTGTTAACTCCTGCTAGGAATTTCTTGTGCACAGATACATATTATTTATTTAGTATTCAAACACATGCATATTTAGACACACCACAATAATGGTGATTGCCTTAGTAACAACATAAATGGTGAGTGGAGACCCTGACAAGAGAGGTAAGACTCAAAGAATATTAACTCATTGACACCTTTGTACTTGTTTCCTGGGTTGAGTTTCAGTTCAGTTTGAGTCTAAAGGAAATGTTATGATGGAAAATTCCACACCTGACTCGCAACTCACATTTCAACTGGGATCCAAGAATCAATTTCAGTAAATAGCTCTGAAATTTAAATGCAGAATTGGTTGGTTTCATCCTCCCTCAAAACCAATGGTAATATCATAGTAGGGAATTCCTTAAGAGTTTGTAAAGTACATTCATATCCACAATTTTATCCCATCTACCCAACTAATAAAAACACACAAAATAGCATTAGAATAAGTCACAGAATACAAATTATAGACATATTATTTTTTTCCCTGTCCTGGGCTTGATCTCAGGGCCTGAGCATTGTCCTTAGACTTTCTCAAGGCTAGAACACTACCACTTGAGCCTCGGCACCACTTTCTGCTTTTTTCTATGTATGTGGTATCGAGGAATCAAATCCGGGTCTTCATGCATGCTAGGCAAGTACTCTACCACTAGGCCAAACTCTCAACCCAAGCATATTTTTTTAATATTTTTTATTGTAATTAATAAAAGGGTTACATGATATTTGCAGATAGCAGGTGCATTAATTCACATACATCGATACCCTTTCATATGTCTTGGCACCCTTTACTCTCCCCCCAACCACCTCCACCCTGTCTTGGTTTTCCCCCTTCCCTATCCAATTTCAAATAGCCAAATACAAATTAATTCAATATATCAAATAACAAAGTGAGATACTGTAACAATATGAGATACCCAAGGGACAGCAAAGGAGATGAGAAATAACATAGTACATTAAGGACAACAGTCATTCGTTATATGGCTTTTGTTTCAATATGGTGGAGGTCCTTTCAATTTGCTTCATACTATATGGCCTTATGTATCAAGATTTTGCTCTATTGCAGATCTCTGCTAGTAGAGCCCAAGGTTTCTACTGATTATGACAAATGAGGGAAACCAGTGAGCCTAAGTTCCTTTGAGTCTGGCTTACTTCACTTAATATGATTTTTTCTGTCTTTCCATTTCCTAACAAATGGGTCGATGTCGTTTTTTCTGACAGCAGCATAGAATTCCACTGTGTACAAATACCACAACTTGTTGATCCACTCATCAACTGAGGGGCATCTGGGTTGGTTCCATATCTTTGCTATGGTAAATAATGCTGCAATGAACATTGTTGTGCTAGTGGATTTAGTATGCCCTAGTTTCTGGATGGTTGGGTAAATGCCAAGTAGTGGAATTGCTAGGTTATAGGGGAGTTCTATGTGTACCCTTTTGAGGCACTGCCACACTGCTTTCCATAGTGGTTGAAGGAGTTTGGACTCCCACCAACAGTGTAGTCGTGATCCCTCCTGGCCACATCCCCTCCAGCATCTGTTATTATTCGTTTTCCTGATCCTGGCCATTCTAACTGGAGTGAGGTGGAATCTTAGAGTTGTTTTGATTTGCATTTCTTTTATGATCAGATATGTTGAGCATTTCTTCATGTGTCTATAGGCCATTTTTGTTTCTGTTTCAGAGAAGACTCTCTTTAGGTCTTTGGCCCATTTTTTAATGGGATGGTTGTTACTTTGGAGATTAGTTTTGGAGTGATTCAATTTTTTGAGCTGTTGATATATTTTAGATATGAGGTCTTTGTCCATTGTTTGGTTGGTGAAGATCTTCTCCCACTCTGTAGGCTTCCTGATTAGTTTACTAGCTATGTCCTTTGCCATACAAAAGCTCTGCAGTTTAATGCAGTCCCACTTATCCAGCCTTTCTCTGATTTCTTTAAAACCCTAAAAAAGGAAATTAAAGTAGAACTAAGGAAATGGAAAAACCTCCCATGCTCCTGGATTGGAAGAATCAATATCGTGAAAACGACAATCTTGCCAAGGGCTATCTACAAATTCAATGCGATACCCATCAATATCCCAATGTCATTCTTTAAAGAAATAGAAGAGGCAATCCAAAATTTCATATGTAATAATAACAAAAACACTTCTCAGCAGAAAGAACAGCACAGGAGGAATTTCAATACCAAACTTTAGACTCTATTACAGAGCTATAATTATCAAAACAGCTTGGTACTGGCACAAAAACAGGCCTGAAGATCAATGGAATAGAACTGAAGACCCAGATATTAAACCACAGACCTATGGCCACCTAATCTTTGACAAGGGAGCCAAAAAAATAGAATGGAAGAAAGATAGCCTCTTCAACAAGTGGTTTGGCAGAACTGGTTAAGCACCTGCAGAAAACTAAAGTTGGATCCTTCTTCGGCACCCTGCACTAGAATTAACTCCAAATGGATCAAAGACCTGGAGGTAAAAGCTGACACACTGAAAACTTTACAAGAAGTTTGTTTCTAGAAAGAGAAAAAAGAAAGATTAGGACTACCAAAATGATTGCTTAATTGCTATATCAGCTTGCTCTTGTAAGTTACTTTAGAGCAATTTCCCACAGGCCCATGGAGAAGGACAGCAATCCTATTCACATGTAACTTTGGCCATAACCAAGTTCCAGGTAAGATCATGCTTAGAGAGTATTTCTGGGTTGACCACTTTGTTGCTTCTAATTGGAATAAAGTGGCCTTTTGTAGGACTCATTGATCTGAAAACTGCAGTTCTGAGCCAGCCCAGGCAAAGCAGAGTCCCTGTGAGACTGTGGTGTCTAATCAGGCAGCAGAGTTGCTTTGGAGCTCGAAGTAGTAGAGTGCTAGCCTTGAGCTGGAGAGCTGAGGGACAGCGCCCAGACCCTGAGTTCAAGTCCAGCAACCTATAAGTGAAATGCCAATGGGATGTTTATCCCTGTGTGGAGAGACACTACTGGGATGAAAGCCATGAAGCATCCAGATGCAGTAAGCCACTGCTTGGATGGCAGAGATGGTATCAGATCCTAGAGTCACTTGTGCTTGGCCATTCAAAATTATTCAGAGCCAGGAGGTCATAGAATAGTTTGTAAGCATGCCTTACTAATGCCCATGTCTACTTACTCCATAACTGGGCAGGAATTTGTCAGGCATCTGTAATAGTGGTTAGTTTACAATCCCTCCCCCTCACCCCCAGTATTTGCTCAAAGCTCTAGCTGAACGAGATTTGGGTTGAACACCAGCCACAAATTCAGGAAAGAAGTCTGTGGACCTAAGGCTGTGTCCCCATTGATCTGTATATAGGCCTACATAGGTAACTGAGGCATTGTTGGGGTTGCAGGGATTAAGTTCCCCAGACAATCAAGAAAATGCCGTTGCAAATGGGTGCTAACTAAGCTACACTATTGTAGCCAAAGAAGGTTTGTGCAGTTGTAAAATGTTTTATATGATCTCCAGTTTGGAGTAAAATATTGCTCCTGAAATGTAATCCTGGGAACCCCTTGATAAAATAGTATAAGCTTTTTAGGGTCCCTAGCTAAGGATAGAGACAACGCCCCTGAGTCAGCTTGAAGAAGTTACAGAAGCTGAATCTCTGCCCTTCAACCCCATTTAGATGAAGGGACCAGAGTCATTTTTGGAAATTGAGACAGGATAAAATTAAAGACATGGGAAAGAGTAGTAACAGATGTGCAAAAGTGGAGACTGCACTTGTGGGGAATGGCTACAAGTGCAAGTCTTCTATACCTGCCTAGAGAATCCTAGCCTGGTTACTAAAAGTTGTCACCCTGATATTACTTTGAATCTCAACCCTATACTGTCCTAAAAACCAATGGGGTGCCAGCCTGCAAAAATGAGTGTGCTCAGGAAAAGCAACCAGGAAATCATTGGGAGACTTCACCAAAGTCAGGCCTTAGGGTAAGCTTCTCTAATCAGTCTGTGCAGAAATTTGCAGGTGACCCAGCAGGAGGTATGACATTCCATTGGTGCTGCTGAGAGATGCTGCCACACATTCTTTCTTGCCTGATTCCACCACCACCCCACAACTGCTTCCTGAGAGGACTGGAACTAAACCCTTGGTGATGGGACATTCCATCTGTGCTAAGTTTAAAGTCCCCTAGGTTTTTGCAGCCATTATGATGACTCTGGATGGGTGAAGGGAATTTTCCATCCAGTGCTAAACAGCCTAGATTTAAGAGGTGCTAAATGGGAATGAGGGCTATAGTCAGGTAAAGAAGAGAGAAAAAGTTTAGTAAAGAAAACCTCTGGAAAGGAATTGAGGAAACAGAAGGATACTTTATGAATAAGGGAGGATCTGAAAAGAATTGTCTTATGTTTGTTCTACAAAAAGGGAGTAAGAAAAATCCTAGAGAGTTCCTGTATGTAGTAGATGGTATGAGCATTATCTTAAGAATGGAGATTACAAGTAGAATTGGTAGGTATGTAATTGAGTTAGCCATGATGCAAGCTAGATCAGGATTGGTACACTGAGGTAGAACTATTCTTTGTGCCCACCTGATGGATTGTTGAGCATGATTCCTAGTTGTGAGAGCTTTTTCTTGGGTGCAGTACTGGGAGGGCACTGTATGCCCCTCCATACCAAAGAATGCTGTCTGCCCAAGTCTGATAACAATTGTTGGCCCCCCAAGCCATGTGTTATCTCAGCTGGCATTGCTAACCATGATTCAGTCCAGTCCTTACAGGCCTTACAAGTTAATCTGGGAACACGCTCATCGTCTGGTTTCTAGTACCCTGGCACTCAAGTGAACCTACACTGTGATTCCTAGCACTCCAACCATTGTGAAGGTAGCAGGAACAAGCTACTGGGTTCATCATTCCTAAGTGAAGACAGAGTGTGAGGATCCTGGGCTTTCAGACTCCCAGAAAACTCACTGAGGTCCCTAGCTGAAATTGTCCTCCAGAACAGAAGACTAGATATATTGTTCCTAGAGGTTTGAGTGTCACCCTGGGAGGAGAATGTTGCTTTTGGGTGAACCACACCGGAGTAATAAAAGATAGCCTGGCAGCTGTAAAGAGGCGACTAGATGATAAAGAAAGGGAGAGACAGGGGTCCCAAGGATGGTATGAGAGATTGTACAACTGGTCCCCCTGGGCAACTTCTCTAATCTCAGCCATTATTGGCCCAGTGGTGGTTATTTTAATGTTACTGTTGATTGGCCCATGTGTAATTAATGAAATAATGTCCTTAGTAAAATAAAGGATCAGAGTTATAAAACTGATGATCCCACGCACCCAATATAACCCCGTTTGTACTAAGGCAAGCTAGTCAAGGATTTGACTAGGCTAAAAGAAAAGCGGGGAGTGTTAAGGGGAGCAGGGGATGGTGCCATCTGGAATGCCTAAGAGTTCCCCATCCCATTGTGGAACGTCGACAAGGTACAGCCCAGCCACCTTTGCCCTTCCAGGGAGGGGCAACCTTGACCTTCTCCCCACCCCCCATGAGGAAGGATATCCGCTTGGGTGGGGGTGGGCCTGCTTTGTGTAGAGACCTGCCCAATTTGTGCACCAACTCCAATTAAGGTGATAGGTAAATTCAAACACCGGGCTGTAACCCTATTGGCTACCTGCGTGTGGCTGGAGCTGACTATCGTCCCTCTGGGCATGTAACTATCCCATTGGCCAGCTGTGTAGCCAGGTTCGAATGCATGGGTTTTGCCCTTAAAAACCCAGTGTGAGGGCTGCTCGGGTTCACAATGTCAGTTCCCTGTGTCCCTGGCTGGTCAGTTCACCATCTATTTCCGCTGGCCAATCAGTTCACCATCTACTTCCCCAATAAATTCACCTTTTTATAAAAAAAAACTGATAATGAAGGAGCACACTAAAATATGTGCCTAAATGAATGGTTGAGAATATATAGAGAGAAAGATAGAGAAAATATGCATTTGGAAACATACTTTGTACATGACCATTATTAGTTCTGATTGAATCAAAGAATTGAATGCAAAATATTAAATATTCTAAACTATAATAAAGGTAGGAGTGATTTCTTTAAACTTAGGTTCTCCACTTCAGCCTTCTCAACTTTTCAGGTTGGATAGCCCTTCCTCTAAGATGTTCTTCTGTACATTTTGGATATTGAGAAGTAACCTGGCTTAGATCCAAGAGACCAAAAACTGCTCACACCTCCATTTGTATCTATTTTTATTATTAGTGTCATAATAACAATAATATATATCACCATGTCAAAATAAAATGCACTTGTAAAATCTATGACACAAATAATGAACAAAAATTAAAATAATAGGGGCCAGGAGTTTGACCAAGTGTTAGAGTGCTTGCCTAGCATGCACAAAGATCTGGGTTCAATTCCTTGGTACCACATACATAGAAAAAAGCTGGAAGTGGTTCTGTGGTTGAAGTGGTAGAGCTCTAGCCTTGAGAAAGCCCAGGGACAGTTCTCAGACCCTGAGTTCAAAACGAGGAGTGGCAAAAAAAATTAAAATAAGGGAAAACATTATAACAACTCTGTATCTACTTCTAGTCTTTTATTGTATGGTTATTTTTCAATCAAAATGGAACTGTGCCCCATGTGCTGTTTTGTTTCTTTCTTTCATAATAGTGTGTGAAGGCAACTTCTCAGATGCTTAATGACCATTTTAATATGAAATGCTCAGCTTACTTAGTTTCACTGCAACAAACCGTGCAAAGTCCTAGTAGAAAAAGACTCATAGACACACACACACACCACACACACAAACACACACACACACTCACACACACAAGCCTCGAGCAAGCCTTCCATGTTTCAGGCCTCTTACTTTCTTGAACAACCTGCTCTGCATGGGCACACCAGTGTGGAGTGCTAGGACCTTTTGCCTACTCAGTCTGATCAGCCTAGAGGCCCTTCTGTGACTCCAGCAGTCAAAAAGGCAAAAATAAAATAAAGAAAAAAAATAAAAGAGATTTTAGTCCTGTGCTGCACTTAAGGAGGTAATGTACTTTAAAGTTCTGATAAGGTTATATATGAATGGCATCCTTCCTAAAGAGGATTTCTTTGTTTTGTTAAGATCAGAAATTTTCAAACTATATTGGAAGATAATATTCTTGCTTTTTCTTCCCATACTCTTTTCAGAAACTCTGCTAAGAAAAGAAGGAATTTTATATTTGGATTGAAGTGTTTGTATTACCCAGCAAGACAGGAGAGGGTTCATATTGCTAGGAGGCAGAATTTCTGGTGATCATGCCAGTATGTTCACATTACATAACTCTGTCCTGTCCCAACAGCATGATGTGGAACTGTATTTGTGTCTTATTCCTAATTCAAGTCATTTTTAACTTTACACATGTCCCTTCTGTACTGACAGGGGAAAGAAGGGCATTCCAATAGTATGGATGTGTATGTTTTAAATAATATAAACTAAAATCCACATGTAACATTCATTTGCCAGAATGTAGCTCTGGTGTACCCAATGGAGGGAATTACTGTCAGGGTATGTTTCTTATTCCTCTAAAGATCCAGGGAATAAACTCAACTGGCCTGGAGGAGAGGGGTCCCTGTAGACTTTCCAGTGCTTTAGAAGCCCCAAGGCAGAATTTTCAATGCCAGAAGGTGATTTCGAGGGCTATATTAGCCCATAAGCATGCCCATGAGGACTAATGGAAACACTGTAAGATAAAAAATATTATAAAAGACAAGGTGAAGATGAAACAGATTCATACTTCTCTGGCAGGTCTAAATAATTTAAAAGCATAAAGCACAGGCTGCTAGAATGGGTTAAGCACATCCAGCTGCGAATCAGAAGACCTATGTTTTAACAGTTTAACATTTCTGGTAGTAAAAAAGAAGGAGGGAGTTGAAAGCTACTATGGAAGAAGAGATGAGAGAATGGTGGATCTCGCTCTTGATTGACAGAGAAGGTAATGATGATGAAGATGGCTGAGAAAGGTAGAGATACTCAGCAAAACAAAAAAAAATAATGGTAGGAGAAGAACTTTTCCATGGAGCCTTCAAAACTATGTTATGGTTGAAAAAAAGAGGCACTGAATCCCTAACATCCATTCCTTAAATTTGATTTATTACAGAGAGCTACACACTTGGATTGCCTAGAAATGTGACACTAGTCATGACACTAAGATTTATGATAGATTTCTTTGGGGAGGGTGTCCATATTTCCAACATCCCATCAATATTCTAGATTATATGAAATTTAATTGGGGAAACATCTTATGGGCTAAAAGAAAATTAAATAAGTAAAGCCAGGTTGTTATTATTGTCACAATGTGTTAATGTGATCTGATGCCATGGCTGAGAGAGAGGAAGATGTCAATAAAGAGTACAAGCTGCTGGGCACTGATGACTCATACCTGTAAGGAGGCTAAGAATTGCTTGTGGTTCAAAACTAGCAGAGAAGTCCAAAAGACTCTTGTCTCCAAATAACCACCAGCAAAAAACCAGATGTGTAAATGAGGCTGGAGTGGTAGAGAGCAGCAACCTAGAGCAGAGACAAAAAGCCAAGTGAGACTCAAAGCTCTAAATTTGATTTCTAGTACCAACACACACACACACACACACACACACACACACACACACGCACACACATGTCATAGAAAGAGTCTGGACATCTGCACTATAAGAGAATAAAGGTGAAAGTCTGGGGATAAGATTGAGGACGGCAAGAAGGGAAATACTAATGATAAACTTTAAGTACCACATTTACCATTTAATAATTCCAAGACTCTTTATGTGGAATCTAGGCAGTCACAACTTCTTTTTACCATCTCCAAAGTGCACCCCTGTTCCTGTGAAGTGAGACCCAGTTCTGTGTATTCTATCTGTCTCCCACTGTTCTATCTCTGGCAATATTCTAAATTCTATCCTGAACTGTTTGGCCAGTGCATTCAGCAGCATATAGCGTAGCCACTACACCCAACAGCAAAGTGCACACATCCCCAACTCTTGCTGTCCTTGAAAACCTCCTGAAGCTCACATAGAGAGACACTCTTGTGCCCTAAGTGTTGTAGATTTATCAGCCCGGAGTAGTCACTAGCTATGAATGATAAAGCCACAGAGGGAAAACTGCACTTTCCCTGACAGATGATTCCTACAGCTGGTAGGAGCTATTAGTTTGGGTGAGAGCCATCAAAACCAAACCGCTTTTTAGAGTCTTCCAGAGGTGCTAATCCTATCAGCCTGGATAACTTATTGGTATTCCTTATTTTGTGTACTCACATTAGATTCTCATTATTTTTCAACAATTGAGTCCATACATAGTTAAACTTTCAGAGTAGAAAGTTGTAACACGGTCATTGTATAGAAACTCTGTCTAAATTGTCCAGACCATACATAACTCATTAATTTTTCATATGTGTTACAAACTGTAAATGCTAACACTTGCCTGGAGTGTGAGATCTGGGCCAAATACCAAAGAAAGCTTGTGTTGCTTCTTATGGCTGAAACCAACCAAGTTGTCATAAAAAACACATTTGATAGAGACAACTGATAGTTTGGTACCAAATACACAGTTTCAATGTGTTATTTCAAAGACATAGGTCATACACTGCACTAGGATGATCCAAGTACCACCGACTGTCATTTCTTCATCTTTGTAATTTCCATTCCCTATATACCAGCTGAGGCTAATATTTTGATCTCTTAGTACTAGATATTCATGGTCTCAATTAATTTTGTTTACAGTTTATTTTATAGGTTATATTTTTATACATAAAGATATATGTATACACTCATATATATATATATATACAATTCTGAGGTAAAAAGTGATTCATATATAATAAAACTTCTCACACATTTAATTCAATGATAATAAGTTTACAGTGTGGTGCCTCTACTATTACTCTCCATAACAAGATTTTTTCATTCCATATAGATTCTGTATTTCCATTAAATGGCAATTCTACATTTGCTTGTCCTTCATTCCCCAAGAATTTCTGCTTCAAAACTCTGTTCAAAACTCTCTTTTTGTTGAGTATTTATTAGGTATGAAAAAAGGGCACCTGAGCAAGGCACTGGTGAATCATGTATGTAATCCTAGTTACTCAAGAGGCTCAGATTTCTGGTTCAAAGTTACTCTAGGCAAAAAAAGTCAGTGAGACTTATTTTCAGTTAACCACTAAGAAACCAGAAGTAGAACTGTGGCTCAAATCATAGAGCACTAGGCTTGAGCAAAATAAACTATAGGAGAGTGCCTAGGCTCTAAGTTTAAGCCTTAGCTTCAGCACACACACACATAAAAAGAGGATAAGTGAAGTAAGCCAGACTCAAAGAACATAGGCCCCATGGTGTTTCTAATTCGTAATAATTACTACACATTTAGGATTCTCCTAGTAGAGGATCACAATAGCTCAGAAGCTACGTACATATGGCCATATAGGATGAGGCTAGGCAAAATGCACTCCAGAATATTTTTATCTCATATTGTAGTATCTGATTTTGGTTCCTGGTATCTTTTTTTTTTTTGCCAGTCCTGTGGCTTGAAATCAGGGCCTGAGCACTGTCCTTGGGCTTTCTCAAGGCTAGCACTCTACCACTTGAGCCACACCACCACTTCTGGCTTTTTCCATGTATGTGGAATCGAACCCAGGTTTCCGTGCATGCTAGGCAAGCACGCTTACCACTAGGCCAAACTCCCAGCCCCTGGTTCCTGGTATCTTGTATATACATTTATTTGTTTATTTGAAATAGGGAAGGAAAGAAAAAAAAACAACAAGATGAGCTGGGCATGGCCGCTCACACCTGTAATCCTATCTACTTAGAAGGCTGAGATCTGAGGATCAAGGTTCAAAGTCAACTTGGGCACAAAAATCCTGAGACTCTTATCTCCAATTAACCTCTAGAAAACAGGGAAGTGGGGCTTGGCTCAAGGGTAGGGTTGTAGTGTTGAGCTGAAGAGCTTAGGGACAATACCTAGGCCCAGGGATAGGGTGATTGCATTGAGCTGAAAAACTCAGGGACAGTGCCTAGGCCAAGTTCAAGTCCCATGACCCACAAAAACAACAACAAAAACAAGATGATTCTGAGGGGTGGAGAGAGGGAAAGTAGGAGAAAAACATGGGAAGGGGAAGGGGTTCAAGAAGTAATGTACCCACTGCCTGACGAAAGTAACTATAACCCCTCTATACATCACCCCAACAATAAATTAAAAAGAGTGTATCTGCTTATTCTTTATGAGAATCAGCTCTAGATCTTGGGGGAAAAAAACATGACTCACAGATACCACTGAATGAACCTCTCTTTTCTGCAAAAAAAAAATCAATCAAATGAAAATGGATGGGAAAAAAGGAGAAGATGTTTACAAGTTATAGATCCAATAAGGGGCTAATATTCAAAATGTGTGAAGACCCCTAAGACTTAATTGCTATATTAATATTTACCTGATTTTAAAAAGTAAAAAAAGATATATTTTCTTAAAGAAGATATACAAATGACTAACAGATATTTGACAAAATGCTCAGTATCACAAATCACCATGAAAGTACCAAGTAAAATTATGATGAGAAAATCACCTCATACCTGTTAGGGTAGCAATTATTAAAAAGTCAATGGACAACAGCACTGGAAAGATTATGGAGAAATCTATTGTGCACTATTGGTGTAATTATAAGTTGGTACAGTGATTAATTAAAGTAGTATGTTCTTCACCACTAAAAACGAAAATACCATAAAATCTAGCAATCTCATTTTTAGGCTTATATCTCATTGAAATGAAATAAGTGGAAATTAACAATGTAGCAATAACTTCACAAACTAAACATATATCAAAACAACATATTGTACATCTTATATAAAATATTCATTTGTCAATTGACCTTGAATGTAGCTGCAGAGAAAGAAGGGGAAAGTGAGCAAGTCCAGGTGACTTCTATCTGCCCTAGGACTGGACCAGAAAGCTCTGCTCATCTGTATTTGTCCTAAGCTTAGCTATCTGGCCTCTGACATGGCTATTTCCCATTAGGCCCTTCCATTGTGTTTTCTAATGTCCAGTGCTATGAACAGAAGACATGGTGCTCAGTTAAAGTATATGAAACACTCACTGAGCCCATGAGACCAGATAAGTAGATATTTGTGTTTGACCTCCATGAAAGTGCTGCACTCAGAGGACATGTACTAGGACCTGAGTAAGCATTTGGTATGTAGGTGGCTTCAGTGTGATATTTCCATCAGATTTTGATGTTTCAGAGACACATCTATTACAATTAAGAAATCCCCAATTATTGCGATGTTTGTTTAGAAAGTACTTTAATTTGGACTTTGTGAGAATGACCTACATTCTTAACCTATATCGAGTTTACAGATTTAAATCATAATGTTTCTCCTTCCTCTGTCTTTCCAAATATTTGGAGAACTTACTTTTCTTTTTTGACACTAAAAGCTTTGGTCATATGGCATACTATGTTAAGGGCAGACAAAGGATATTAGATAGAGGTAAAGCTTAATGCCACCTTGGCCAGTCCAGAGAGGAGAATTGTGGGAAGAGAAAAGGAAAGAGTACAATCATCTCCAGGGAACTGGGGTCATAGTATGAATGTATTCATTTATACTACATCCTATCTGTCTCTTCCACATAAATATATGTGAACCTAAGGAGTTAACAGTCTAAATAGTAAGTGGCTGAAATATCAGAGCAGTTTTTGCCAAGAGAAATGTTCGATAAGCCACACACTCAATTGACACATACATTTTTCACATTTTCTAGGAGCTACATAGAAAAGCAAATATAAAAATCTGGCAAAATTAATGTTATTCTGTCTCTCAAAATATAATCAATGTAAAATTGAGAATAAACTGCTTCATGTAGTCTACATATGCTTTGCTATCCGATGGCTATTACTTACAACACATTGTTATTGAGACTCACCATATCTGAAGTAATCAGGACTTATATATGGCCAGTGTCCACCTTATCAGATCATACGGCTTTAGGATAGTATACTGATGGCCCTTAAATGACAATCTTCCATTTGATGTTACAGAATTAGAAACTTATATTTGGCAAAGGGAAGAAGAGAGTATGTGCACCAAGCAATGTTTGGGCCCCTTTCACCATCCCCTCTGAGGCTTGCTAATGCTTGTTGTGTCCAAATATCACCCTACTGAGATTTCAAGAGCAATTGGAGGTCACAGGAGTTGTGTTTTAAGCTCAGGAAAACAAGACCCCCATCATTTTTGCAAAGAAAGACCACATTGCATCCAGAAAATAGGGTTAAAGCCTCTTCTCTCTTACATGAATGAATATCTACTCTGTGAAAGGTATGACATTTTACAGTCTTATTTGGAAAAGAAATGTGAAGAAAGAATAACGAAATGCATAGGTTGTGGATTAATGGTAAGATATACAGGAAACATAAGAAAGACATTAAAATGTATGGGAAATACATACATTGAAAAAAAAAGGTCAAGGCAGGGGAGAGGAAATATCTGACAGAATTGTTTAGTTTCATGTTTATTTTTCTTGCTACCCAAGTCAGGGGCAAGGCAATAAAGAAGGTATCAAATAGGAGAGAAGTTAACATACACAAACTACCTTATATCGGTATATCTATCTATGGTAGGACTGAGTTGGCCTCTTAGATTCACTTTTTTAAATATTTTTATTGTGATTAATAGAAGAATTACATTATATTCACCAGATAGAAGGTGCATAACTTCACAAACATTGATACCCTTTCTCATGACATGGTCCCCATTTCCCTCCCACCCTCCCCCCCCCCGCTTATCTTGATTTCCCCCTTTCCCTATCCAATTTCAAATAACCAATTAAGCACATATAAAATATATCAGATAACAAGGTGAAAAACTGTAACAATATGAGATAACAAAAGTTTATGTGGAACTTTCCTCTGGGAAAGACATGGAGTTTGGTTTCATTGTACATTGCTCCATTTATCCAGGTTTTCTGCAATCAACTACTCTAAGCAAGGAGTATACGCCCTCAAAATGTGTTTTAGGGAGAAAAAAATATGTTTAAGACAGTTTTTTTGCCAGTTAAAACTTTTTCATAATTGAGCTACCTAACTATAGTGTGATCTTCCAGAAATAGATTGTGTGCCTTCTCAGTAGTACCTACTCTACCCATCCTTTCCTTAGCTTTCTTTTTTTTAATTTAGTTTTCTTTTACATTTTTAATCTATGTATTCATATTTGTAAACCTGCATTTTTTCCATTTGTGTTTCTCTGATACTCAGCACACACTGTGGGATTGTGCTGACAACACCTTTTAAGAAATGCTGACACATTTCGGTTGTGATGCACACAAAGCCCTGCACATTATACTTCATTGATTGTGACACCTATCCTGTTCTGCCCCAACACCTCTTGGTGTGCTTTCTTCTGGAAACTTCTTTTGTCAATAAAAATACCTCAAAGTTATTCCAAGGAAATGCCATCGGGATTACTGAAGGTTGTCATCACACTACTTTCTACAGATTTATTTTCAAGCAGCATCTTAGATACCTGATTCAACTGCATCACTGAGAACTGGTCTCACAAATATTTTAACATTTTGAAATGGAAGTGATACAAATTAAAATAATTAGAAATGCCACTAGTTTGAAGTAGTGCCCTTCAATGCTGACTGAACGTCTTGATCTCCATTAAACCTCTGAGAACAATACAAATATTTTCGTGAATATATGAGCTTGGACTGACATTCTATTAACCTATTGATCTTTATACGAACGTGTGTTAGTACATAGGATTTTCAAAGGCTCTTTTTGTTAACCATGTTGAAAATAAGGAAGATCTATGTATCTCCAAAACTATAGATAATATTCTAATAAAAGTATAAGCTAATATTCTATGCTTTTAAAGAGAGTAATGAATTCTTTGAAAAATCTATTTTAAATTATTTTAATAAATCCTATTACAATATTAAAAATAATTTATCAAACACTTGAGCAATGTTTTTTCTAAATACAATGTCTGAGGATAACAGTGGGAAGAAAGCATTAAAAATTTTCAATTTCCCCATTTATTTCCTACCCCTTCAAGGTTACATACCCAGATAGCCTGTGCATAGGTAACACCAGCAAAATGGGCAACACATTTTCAGTTTAATGAATATGAACCTCAAAGCAAGAAGGTGCTGAAAATATATGGCCCAGAATTCAATAAGGAAATCTAGACAAAGCTTCTTAGTCTACTCATGTGCTACGTTCTCCAGAGAAACTTTACTATAGTTTTTTTTTATGTGTTTAACAATGGATAGAGCAAGTAGGAAAAAATTAGTAAAATAATTAAAAAACTATGTCACATATTGATCTATTTAATACATATATGTGTGCATATATATATATATATATCACGACTCTCAACAATGATAGAAATAACAACTTGAATCAAGTGTAAATGGGCCAAGATCCTAAACTGGTAATTTGTTGGATAGTGAAAAAAAAGTTCAAAAAATTTCAAGGAATTGAAATTGTTCAGAGTATCTTCTCTGATCTCAGTGGAATTACACTAAATTTAATGAGAAAAAAATCCCCAAGTTATTGAAAATTAAATTTTTACCAATATTAAATACCCAATTATAATTAAAAACAAAACGAAATTTAAAATTCTTTAAAGCTGGGAATAGAAAGAAACCATCTTCATTTCATAAATGACGACCTCAAAAGTTCTTGTCATCACCATGTTGTTATTTTAAAACATTCTGTTACAAAAAAAATCCTATTTCTGTATGACAGGAAAAATAACTGTTAGAGTTTGAAATGAGGAAATTTAAAATAGCAAAAAGCACCAAATTGTTAGGAATAAAATATTCCAACAAAAAATATTAGGGCATGTACAGAGAAAACTACAGAATATTATGAAGTCATAATAAAGGAAAACTAAAGCTGAGCACTAGTGGCTCATGCCTATAATATTAGATGAGATCTTAAAACTGTGGCTCAAAGGAAGTCTTGGCAGGAAAGTCTATGAGATTCTTATCTCTCAATAACGTCCCAGAAAACTAGAAATAGAAATGTGGCTCAGAGTGGTAGACCACTAGCCTTGAGCAAAAGAGCTCCAGACCAAGTTCAAGCCTCACGACTGACAATAAAAGAAAGGGAAAAAAAAGGAAGAAGAAAGGAAAGAGAAAAACTAAATCAATACAATCAGAAATTTCATTTTAGAAGACATTTCTATATTTTGCAAACTGATACAGATATCCATTTTAATCCCAATAAAAATACCATTTGTTTTTGCCAGTCCTTGGGCTTGAACTCAGGGCCTGTGCACTATCTTTGGGCTTTCTCAAGGCTAGTGCTCTACCACTTGAGCCACAGCACCACTTGTGTTTTTTTCTGTGAATGTGATACTAAGGAATCTAAGCTAGGGCTTTGGGTGTGCTACATACTCACTCTGCCGCTAGGCCACCCAGCCCCCCTCCCCAATTTTTTTCCAAGTTTATTCAAACCTTATTTTTCTTTTTTTAATATTTTTTTCATTTTAGCGTATAGAGGAGTTACAGTTATATTCATCAGATAGAAGGCGCGGTACTTCTCACACATTGATATACCTTCTCATGTTTTTGTCCCCATTTACTTCCCCCCACCCTCTCCCCTCATTTTTCCCTTCCCACTTCAAATAAACAAGTAAACACCTATATAATATACCAGGTAACAAAGTGGGATACTGTAACAATATGAGATTAACCACAGGGCAACAAAATAGAAGAGAGAAAAACATAATACATAAAGAATAACAGTCACTTATATTTAAGCTCTTGTTTTATGTTCTGGATCCCCTCCCCCAATTTTTTTAAAAGGTGATTTTTAATTTTTTATGGAAGCTAAGAGATAATATAAATACAATTCTAACAATACAATCGAATAAATTGTAATTTATTTGGGGACATGAGGCAAGTGGGTGCAATTTAATGAAAAGCTACAGCTATTTTTGAAAATAAAATACTGACTCTAATAATAAATTATTTTTTAGATCGTACTACATTTTACATTTCTATTAGCAATAACATCCTCTTGATAATGCTCTATGCATTAATGATACTTTACATTCTTCCTTCCTGAGGTATTTAATTCATTCAAAGTTTGTTGTCTTTCAACAATTGTACACTATATATATTTTCCAGGGACTTTGCTAACCAAGGAACATGTACACAATTTAAGTGTTAACTTTGCTTCTTCTTAAGATGTGGTTTTAATTTTAATTTAATTAGAATGTTCTAGACAACATGGCTTTTCTACAAGGTGTGCTTTGAACTTTGAGATATCAGAAAATGAAACAAAGTGTTTAAACATAGTATTGGCTCTACTTAGAAGAAGTCAGTTTCTCCCTTTCACATGGTGACCAGGAAATATGTATGGTAGCATTAAGTGAAGAAAAAATTTGTAGTCTCATAAAAATTGTCCTAAAGAGCATGCAATTCCTTTGAAATTGCAAGGTGTATAGGTCATAAGACTCTTGGGTCTCCAGACATTTTTGACTCTTTACCTGAAGAAAGAAGCCAAAGACATGACAAGGAGGAAGCTCCTGAAATGCCACCACATCTCCAAGAGGCCAGGCCATTGACTAGGGATAGTGAAATTTCATTTATAAAAACATCTCCTGTAACTTTTTTTTACTCTAGTCTTGGTGCACTCATCATTGTTAATAAGCTCGTCTATACTTTTAATCATCTCTGAAACTGCTCAGGCATTTTCACATTTTTTTGCATATCTATTCTTTGTCTTAGGCTCAATTTGAGTCACCTTTCTGCTCAGCCCTATTCAGCCTCAAAGCAAAGATTGCATCTCCAAGTCAATGTTAGAGGCAGAAAGACAATAAACAGGCTTTCTTTCATGAAGATTGATGAAATCCTTTCTGAGAAACACCAGTCCTACCCTCACATCCCTCCTCAAGTCAATTTAGCCTTGTTTCTGTTTAACCTGAAATAGTTTGAATGCCCTTGCCTCAATGCATCAAAGGAAAAGGAAAAGGAAAAGAGATCTAGAAACTATTGTTCCTCTGGCCTCCCTTGAAAAACATGGCTATGAGAACAGTGAACAAGGTGAGATTTTTTTTTTCCAGGAAGAAGGCAGCTCTATAGTCAACTAGCATTCTACTTCCATAATAGGCAGTATATCAGGATTTTTCAGCTTACTTCTCTATGTGGTACTTTAGTACTACAAGTGCCTTTCCAGTCTCTCACCATCCCCTAGAAGCTAAGCCCCTGCCAAGTCTACTGCACACCACTGCAATTCACATTCATACTTATTTGCTGAACTAAATGGCAAGTGACTTCTTTTCATTTCACTTGGGAAGGGTAACAGAGTAGTGTCCTGAGAGTTAATTACCCTACACAGCCCAAAAGGGTCAGAAATCGACTTAACAGCAAAGGTATGCCTTCCTGATCCTTCTTCTGACCTTTACTTGCACTATTAACCTGAGCTACTAGAAAGGACATGTGTGTCTCTCTTCATATCAATTCTGACTCTCTGGTAGTGAATAGACATTTAATTTCATTTATGTGGCCACAGCACACTATAATTATTTTCCTTTATTTATATCATTCCATTCAACTCAATTAATTGTTCTAGTTACAGAACTCCTAATTTCTACCCAACTGATTAACTGGGAATAATCCAAATACATTTCAAATTATAAATCTTTCATGATTTGGGAGATTTTATACAAATGTACATTTGACAGTGCTAATGTAAAGCAAATATCAAAGTTGATTAAACATTCTCAAGATAAGAGGGATAAATCCATTGGATTATTTTATAGATTTAATCACCAATCATAAACTGGTATAAACAGAAATATTTTGATGCTCATCAACCTTTTTTAAACATTTCTTTGGGAAATATCCGAAGAGGACTATGAAAGTGGGTCAAGAATGTATGCACGAAACATTTGTATTCTTTACTGTGTAAATACTAATTTATTTATTGAAATAATACACTATTAAATATTTATTAAATAAATTAACATTTTGCTGAGCTTCTCTCCCAAATCATTAATGTAATCTGTGACTATTGATATAGTCAAGGCTGTGATGGTTTCCTGTCTATCTTCTGATTGTTTGCTAAGTATTTATTCAACAAGCTTCGTTCTTCAGTATTTCCTCATGTGGTATAGCTACTCCCTGGGACTTTCTTATAGTTCAAGAGTTTTTGAGATCAGGAACCTTAAATGAAATCATAAGGCTAGTGTTCTCCAATTTTCTTATTTTGCAGATGAATGTGAAAAGTTTGATTATCTGGCCAAGATCTTGGAAGTAACACTATCTTTATATAAGGGTAAAAATGTTGTGACAGATAAAGTTACTTATTGAAATTATTCATTAAATTCATTAATAATTATAAAGCTATTCGTTAAAATTTAATTTTTGAAGAAAGAATTTTGAGTTTGAAGGGCAGATACTATAAACTTGGGGGTGGGAGTAGGGTAAAAGCCCTGTATCTTTCCTATTCTATTTAAATACACAGTGACCTTTAGAAATGTTCATCAAGTTGAAGAAAAGGGATGAACTTTGTTTAAAAAAGCATAAAACCTGAACACACATGGACAGGTTCCTTTGTGCTTTCTATCCACCCCATAATATCAGAACCACTTGCAGGGCAAGCTAAATGCAAACAATAAATAAGCAACCAGACAGGTAAATAGAAACAGCAGAAGTGAAAAAGTCCACACTGCCAAGAAAGCATTAAACCTGTCTTCCCTGCTGGAGAAATTAGCAGAATACATTCAACAGCTGAGAATATGCGGCCGCACGGTGCTCTCCCAGGTAACGTGCAAATGAGATTCAGCAACCAGGGATGATATCCTCGCAAAGTCTCAATTGGTCTCTCCAAGGCTCAGGTTTAAAATATAAAACATGCATTTGCTCTCCAGTTCTGCTTTAGTTAGTACAAGATGCCATAATTTTTCCTCTGGTATTCTCACACAATGCATTAGAGTATTTTCCAGAAAGAATTTAATATAATTTAGTTTACTCATGCTCAAAAAATATATTGCACTAGAACACATACCCACACCCTGTGTGAAAGAAATTTGTGGGAAATACTTTTATACTGTAATACTCAGTGGACAAATTAAACTATAGTGAACAGAAATATTTCTACTAGAAAAGTACTCATAACATTCCTGAAGAATTTTAGGCATTAGTTTCATTGAAAACATAATAAATAAAGGTAAAATTGGCATTATTGCATTCTTATTTATCCAATTGAAAACCTAACTCAATTTGAGACTATTATAATTTTAAAAGATTTAGGATTATTTTGTCAAAATAGACATAACAAAGCCAGGTGTGGTGGCTCATGCCTGCAATCCTAATGACTCAGGAGGATGAGATCTGAGGATTAAGGTTCAAAGCTAGCCTGGGCACAAAAGGACCTGAAACTCTTATCTCCAATTAACCTCCAGAAAACAGGAAGTGGGGCTTGGCTCAAGGGTAGTATGGTAGCTTGAGCTGAAACGCTCAGGGACAATGTGCAGGTGGAGTTCAAGCCCCATGGCCCACAATAACAACAACAACATCCAAAAAACATATATCAACTATCCAGTTTTATATGACATCGGATTGTCAACTATGAGCATTCTTCTTATACATATAATATGTTATAATTTGGGATACCTTATAGAAAATAATAATTAGGTCATTTTAAATGATCAAATATTTTCTTCCTTATTTCACTGTATCTAAGAATAAAATTCTTGGACTGAGGAATCATTTAAACTATGAATTATGGGGTCCATAATCTATCTAGTTAAAACGAGTATTATTATACATTATTGTTATACAGTTTAACACACTGAAGCAAAGAAACAATTCAGAACTGCAGGTAGTAACAGAATAAATAAGTGCACACATGCAGTGAGGACAAATCAGTAATAAATAAATGTATAAATAAATAGATAAATAGATAAATAAACAATATGATTTTGCTGACATGGGCATGGCTCCAAGTTTCCAAGTTTCAGGCAGAATAAACTATGATTTTTTTTATGGCTGGCAAGAAATATATGAATGATTGTTGTCCTTAATGTACTATGTTGTCTCTCATCTCCTTTGCTGTCCCTTGGTTATCTCATATTGGTATAGTATCTCACTTTGTTATCTGATATATTGAATTTATTTGTATTTGGATATTTGAAATTTGATAGGGAAGGGGGGAAAACCAAGACGGGTGTGGGGTGTGGGGGGGGGAGGGAAATGGGTACCAAGACATGTGAAAGGGTATCAATGTATGTGAATTAATGCACCTTCTATCTGGCAAATATCATGTAACCCTTTTACTAATTACAATAAAAATATATAAAAAAGACTATTTGCAGATGAACCCTGTCAGACAAGCAACCCTAAGTGAAAGCTGAGGAAAAACATGATTTCTGCATTTATTTATTTAGAGAGTCATTTTCCTGCTGGGTTTTCCCATCAAGACACAGATCTTGGAATGTTGGGTTTTGTAGTGAAGATAGATGAAAGCTAAGTGATGCCTGCTGTCTGATAGAATGGTATAACATCAGTGATCTGTCTAGGGAATCAGGTTTGTTGGAAGTTTTATTGTTGTTATTTCATTTTTATTTATTTAGTTAGTTAGTTTTATTGTAATGTATAGAGGGGTTACAGTTACATTCACCACATAGAAGGTGCATTACTTCTCACACATTGATACCCCTTCTCATATTTTTGTCCCCATTTCCCTCCCCCGATCCCCTCCTAATCATCTTGTTTTCCCCCTTCCCTTTCCTGTTTCAAATAAATAAATATACATATACAATATACCAGGCAACAAATTTAGATACAATAACAATATGAAATTAACCAAAGAGCAAAAAAAGAGAAGAGAAATAACATAGTACATTAAGAACAACAATCACACAATATAAAGCTTTTATGTGTGGATACTAAGACTTGAACTCAGAATTTTTTTTGCTCAGACATGGCACTCTTACCAGTTGAGACATATTTCCCTACTGGCTTGGTTTTTAAGGTGTAATTGGGATAGAATCTCATGATTGTCCTATCTTAGCCTCTTGAGAAGCCAGGAATACAGACATGAGCCACCATCCCTCAACTTTAGGTTAATGTTTGTCACTATTTTCTCACTGAATATCTACATTTGGACTCAGAAAGGATCCAAGCCAGGCCAAAAGTCTTGATTTGGGCTTCTGCTCTCTGCACCACCATGATTTCTCCTGTAACAACAAGTGTTTTTGTTACTTTTCACCTGAACAATGATAATTCACCTCAAGGAGAGATTTTCCTGTCAAGAAATATGTTCAATGCATAAAGTCATTTACCATCCATTAATACCATTCCTTGTAACCATCCACCAGAGCATCACTGAAAGTTAAAATGTTAAAGATAACACAGAAAGGGCAAAGCTAGGAAGGAATTTTCCCAAGTTTGTTTTCTCTATAAATGCCTAAGGGATGTTAATGGGATTGAATGAAGACTACACTAACTAGACAGCTTACCAGTCTAAAAGACCTGAGAACTTTTCCAGTGAAAAACAAACCTTCTCTGTTTGGTTTTTACTTTTTGGAATTTGTTGTGACTAAAAAGTGGAGAACAGAAAATCTGTTGACAGGCAACAAGAAAGTATTGGTGGGAAACTATCAGTACATGTCTCCTGCAACAAGCTCATTTTATTCTTGCTAGAATGATTGGCAAGCACTGAGATAGCCATGACTGAGACACCGACAGGGTAGATCAGACTGCTTGAGCACCTAATTATTTCCAATTAGAAAAACTCTCCAAAGTATAAGACAGGGCTTTAAAATTATTAAAAATAAGACACACAAGGTCATAAGTAATCATGGTGAGTGTAGCTGTTCTTGATGAGGTATAATCAGAAGATAAAGAGAAAACAGAGACACTAGCACTGCAAGTTCTACATTTGAGTTCACACTCTGCCATTCATTAGCTATGTGATACAAATGAAATTGATAAAGTATATAAATGGACACTAGAAATGATTACATGTGTTTGAATATTCTACATACAGTATCAAAACTAAAAATTATTAGAAACTAAGAACTATGGGTACCGTCTTGAGATACTTCAATCTTTGTCTATTTGCACAAACAAATGAACTATACAGAAGTTTAAGAATTACTGGTTTTTAAAAAGAAGACAGTAGAAGGGAAGTTTCTTAGACACAGGAACATTTTGTGTAAGTGATAAAATGAGTTACAAGTTAGAAGAAATCCAAATTACAAAAAATGCAATTAGAAAAAAATTTAAAAGTTATTAGCTTTTCTTTTCTACCTTTTCTTTTTGTATATCAATGATCAAATTTTAATGAATTTCTTTTTGCACATTTTCTTGTGGATGCACTTTGCTAGTTATAGTTATTAGTATTTTTTAGTATTTTGGTATTTTCTATTTATCTTTTTAATTATGAATCTACTTTCATGTTGTTATAGAGTTGATATACAGAGGGATTGCAATTACGTGAGTCAGGTAATGAGTACATTTCCTTTCTAAGTGTCTTCTGTTCCCTCATTCTCTCCCAGTCTCTTCTTTCTGTCTCCACCCACAAGTTTTATAGTTTATTTTCATCAGTGTTCAGTGATCACCACTTCTCCTTTGAGTTCTGTACTCTCTCCCAGACCCTTCTGATGTTGTACATTTACATACAGCAAACATAACATAAAGAAGACAGAATCATTAAAAATTGAAAACAAAAAAAGAAGAGAGGAAAACAAGAGAGATCTTTTATTCCCCATCTTTGAGTTTCTTTCAATATGCTTTTATTTTATTGAACAAGAACAAGCACATATGTATTACCCCCTTTAGTTTCTCTCCTAAGAGCAACCTCTTTTGGTCTTGTTGCATGTACAATTTATCATATCCCAGTGTATTTTAGTGCTATATTTTCAAGTTTATTTTTGTCTCTAATGGAGTCCTAAATTCTTGCCCAATCATTAGTTGTGAAATAATTTCTTCAACAATAATTAATGCTACTATTATTTTTATATAGAAATTTAAGGTGATTTTTAATATCACAAGAATGTATGGTGATTGATTTTTTAAATTACAATAATAAGACAAAAAGTTATTTGAATATTTCCCCCATCCACCATAGCATGAAAGCCAAGTTAGTTGGTAGCACGGACAATTATGTTTTTGGAATTACACTGATTTCTGATATGTGGATAATTTAAGCATATATGGTATTTTGACCATATTTTTTAATGTTCAAATTATGAACATTTGGATTGGAAGACTCAATATCATGAAAATGACAGTCTTGCCAAGGGCTATCTACAAATTCAACGCAATACCCATCAATATCCCCATAGCATTCTTTAAAGAAATAGAAGAGGCAATCCAAAATTTCATATGGAATAATAAAAGACCCCATATAGCAAAACACTTCTTAGCAGAAAGAACAGCGCTGGAGGAATTTCAGTACCAAACTTTAGACTCTTACAGAGCTATAATTATGCAAAGAGCTTGGTACTGGCACAAGAACAGGCCTGAAGACCAATGGAATAGAACTGAAGACCCAGATATTAAACCACATACACATGGTTACCTAATCTTTGACAAGGTAGCCAAAAAAATAGAATGGAAGAAAGATAGCCTCTTCAACAAGTGGTGCTGGCAGAACTGGTTAAGGACATGCAGAAAACTAAAGTTGGATCCTTTTTTGTCACCCTACACTAGAATTAACTCCAAATGGATCAAAGACCTGGAGGTAAAAGCCAACACAATGAAAACTTTACAAGAAGGAATAGGAGATACACTAGACCTCCTTGGCACAGGTCGAAACTTTCTTAATAAGGACCAAGAAACACAACAAATCAGAGAAAGTCTGGATAAGTGGGACTGCATTAAACTGGAGAGCTTTTGTATGGAAAAGGACATAGCTAGTAAACTAATTAGGAAGCCTACAGAGTGGTAGAAGATCTTCACCAACCATACAACAGACAAAGGCCTCATATCTAAAATATAGCAACAGCTATAAAGATTGAATCACTCCAAAACTAATCTCCAAAGTAACAACCATCCCATTAAAAGATGGGACAAAGACTTAAAGAGAGTCTTCTCTGAAGAAGAAACAAAAATGGCCTATAGACACATGAAGAAATGCTCGACATCTCTGGTCATAAAAGAAATGCAAATCAAAACAACTCTAAGATGCCACCTCACTCCAGTTAGAATGGCCAGGATCAAGAAAAATAATAACAACAGATTCTGGAGGGGATGTGGCCAGGAGGGATCACTACTACACTGTTGGTGGGAGTACAAACTCTTTCAACCACTATGGAAAGCAGTATGGCAGTGCCTCAAAAGACTAACATAGAGCTCTCCTATGACCCAGCAATTCCACTACTTGGCATTTACCCAATCATCCAGAAACAAGGACATACTAAATCCACCAGCACAACAATGTTCATTGCAGCACTATTTACCATAGCAAAGATATGGAGCCAACCTAGATGTCCCTCAGTTGATGAATGGATCAACAAGATCTGGTATTTGTACACAATGGAAATCTATGCTGCTGTCAGAAAGAATGACATTGCCCCATTTGTTAGGAAATGGAAAGACTTAGAAAAGATCATATTAAGTGAAGTAAGCCAGACTCAAAGGAACTTAGGCTCAATGGTTTCCCTCATTTGTCATAATCAGTAGAAACCTTGGGCTCTCATAGCAGAGATTTGCAATAGAGCAAAACCTTGATACAAAAGGCCATATAGTAGGGTGCTAAATGAAAGGACCTCTAGGATATAGAAACATAAGCCATATAATGAATGATTGTTATTCTTAAGGTACTATGTTATCGCTCATGTCTTTTGCTGTCCCTTGGTTATCTCATATTGTTACAGTATCTCACTTTGTTACCTGATATATCGGATATATTTGTATTTGGTTATTTGAAATTGGATAGGGAATGGGGGAAAACAAGATGAGGGGTGGGAGTGTGGGGAAGGGAAATGGGGACCAAGACATATGAAAGGGTATCAATGTATGGGAATTAATGCACCATCTATCTGGCAAATATCATGTAACCCTTTTATTAACTACAATTAAAAATATATGAAAAAAAAGAAAGTTGGAAAGGACCCTTGAGACTGTTGTGAAATCACAGGGATCCTACCAACTTTCAGGTCCCCTGAATTATAAAAAGGAAAGCAAGTAATTCACGTGCTCCTGTGGCCAGAGGGAGAGGTGGGCTGTGTACATCCCCAGCTGGCTGAGACTTACTTCTTTGATCTAGCTATAGCTTTTAAGAGTCTATTGGTTCCAACCAAATATCTTACAATCCTTGAAACGTTCTTTGGTCCTTTATGCATAATAACAAGTCCTTTGTATTTCTCCTGATTGTTTCTCCATCTTCTTACTATTTGTTTAGAAAATGCTTCCAACACCTTCTTGTGTGAAACAAATTTTAAAAAAAAAGCACAATTTGAGTTTGGAAACTTGTTCATACATGGTTTCACTCATTTACCTGCTGCGGTAACCTCTAGAGCATACATATACCATACTAAATTGCTTAAAACCGAATTTCCTCTTCCTCCTCCTTCCCATTTACACCTGTGCCATGAATAAGAACATGGATTTTAGAGCTAGGAAGAAGGCTTGGATATTAATTCTACATTGCATAATAATTTGGCAAAGTTATTTAATTTCTGTTCAAATTTGTATCTTCTGACAAAATTTACATACCTCATGTGTTTGTGAATTAAGATTAAAATATAAAATTATTAAAATGACCAATGTATAACAAGTGCTCTGAAAGAGTTAGATCTTGCTAGCAGTAGTTATACTTCCTGTTGTTATTATATTGACGAAAGAGACTGAAGAATAGGACCTTAACCTTAGATCTGCCAGACTTTTACTAGCCTGATATGAGCTTTGTGATAGATTATAGAAGAAAAGGGAATTCAAAGCATATGTTACCTAATAACAAATTTTTTTCAATTAAAATTTGTTTCAAAGATATCAAAGTCATATGAAAAGATGGATATAAGATACAAAAGCTTAACATGTTATCTCAGATTCTTTATGGGACTTTGATTTTTAAAGTATTTTCAGGATATTCAGAGATATTTTCACTTCTGTGAAACTGATATTTAGCTATGTATGGTGGCACAAACTTGCAATTCTACTTGATGTGAGAGTATGGAGAGTTTGAGGCCAAGTTGGGATATGTAGTCAGACACTTTCTCAAAAAGTATTTTTCATAGCATGTATACTTTGGGGAATACTTTCTTATAGTTCATGACAACCAAAATGTTGATAAATAGCCACAGGCTATAATCTCTTTATATTCCCAAATAAAAGTTTTTAAATGTAAATTAATGAAAAAGTGTTAGCATTTTTGTCAAGTAAATTGACTGTTTTTGAACTGGATTATTTAGTCAAAAGATTAGAAGAGTCACAATATGAGATTAACCTTAAGGGCAAAAAAGAGAAGACAAATAACATAGCACATTAAGAAAAACAAGATAAAGCTCTTATTTTCATATCCTAGAGTTCCTTTCATTTAGTCTCATCCCATATGATCTTATGTATCTAGGTTTTGAGATATTGTAATCCTCTGCTAGGAGAGTCCTAGATGTGTACTAATTATTACAAATGAGGGAAACCATTGAGCCTATGTTTATTTGGGTCTGGCTTACTTTACTTAGTATGATTTTTTTCCAAGTCTTTCCATTTCCTTACAAATGAGGTGATGCCATTCTTTCTGAGGGCAGCATAGAGTTCCATTGTGCATAAGTAGTATATCTTCTTGATCCAGTCATCTACTGAGGGGCATCTGGGTTGATTTCATATCTTCTCTATAGTAAATAGTGATGTAATGAACATTGTTGTGCTAGTGGATTTGGTATGTCCTTGTTTCTGGGCATTTGGGTAAATGTCAGGGAATGGAATTCCTGGGTCATAGGGGAGCTCTGTTTAGTCTTTTGAGGAACTGCCATACTGCTTTCCATAGTGGTTGAATGAGTTTGCACTCCCACCAACAGTGTAGTAGTGATCCCTCCTGGCCACATCCCCTCCAGCATCTGTTGTTATTAGATTTCTTGATCCTGGCCATTCTAACTGGAGTGATGTAGAATCTCAAAGTTGTTTTGATTTGCATTTCTTTTATGGCCAGAGATGGTGAGCATTTCTTCTGTGTCTAATCCATATTGTTACTGTGTCTGACTTTGTTACCTGGTATATTGTATATATGTTTATTTGTTTATTTGAAGTAGGAAAGGGAAGTGGGGAAAACAAGATGATTGTGAGGGGATGGGGGAAGGGAAATGTGGAGAAAAACGTGAGAAGGGGTATCAATGTGTGAAAATCATACACCTACTACCTGATGAATCTAATTGTAATCCCTCTAAACATTAACCTACAATTAAAAAAAGAAAGAAAAGATTAGAAGAGTCATTAACTTAGTCTTTTGTATTATCTGTCAATAATACTCAAATTTGCTTCCTCATTTAAAAAAATGTGCCTGTACTAGAGCTTGAACTCTTTGTTCCTTTTGAGCTTCATTGATCACAATAGGTCTTTCACTACTGGAACCATGCCTTCAGTCTCTTACTGTTAGATTAATTGGAGATGAGACTTTGACAGATTTGTTTGCAAGATTCTCGGATCTCAGCCTCCTAAATAGCTAAGATGATAAGCAACATTCAGCTACATGTCATATGACAGCAAATTCTAATAGTTGTAAACGGTTTCATTCAAGTCTTGTTCACCAAGTTTTTTATGGGAATATAGTGAATCAGGCATTGCATTAAACCCAAATGTTTGAAATGTAAGTTAATGGAGATGGTAATTTCTCTCACAAGGCATCAGCCTTGTAGAAAGATAAAAAGGAAACTAACATTTTTGTGCTGTAATAACAAATGTGCTGAAAAATAAATCAAGGAAACCACCTCATTCACATTAACTACAATAAAATAAAGTATCAAGAAATAAATGTATCAAAGGAAGAAAATAACTGAAATGAGACTATAAAACATTAATGAAAGTTATAGAACACTGAAAAAATGCAAAAAATGGAATAAAAACCCTAATATTGGTTGAATGAGCATACTACACAAAATAATCTATAGATTAAATATTATTCCTTTCAAAATGCCATTGAATTCCTAATAAAAACAGGAAAAAAATCCTAAAATAGAGAAGTGAACACCCAATCCAAATGTCAAAATAATCTTGAGACAATGACGAGGACAGCAATGATGACAACATCTATGGAAGAGGAGGAAGAGGAAGAGAAGGAGGAGGAGGAGGAGGTGGCAGAAGGAGTGGCAGTGGCTTATGACCTCATTTTTGAGGGCAGTACATTGCACTGTTGATTGCTGTATATTGAGGCCACCAAATGGGGAAGAAACGCTGTCATAAATTAGGTCTATGGAGTGCATAGCAATTAGTCTGAAGAAAGTGGCCAGAACTGTGGGTAGAGCCGGTCAGATCTGGCTGAGTCAACTAGAGCAGCAGTAGAAGCACACTTCCTGGCCTGTGTTCTGTGTGCCCTTCTTCACTTTTACCTCCTGCCAGAGATCTAGCTCCACACAGAACAATATTCTAGGTAAAAATAACTGAAAGTTTTGGCAACCCAATAATAACTGTAAAGAAAACACTTATATATCAGCTTACAACTTAGAGCTTCCTACTAAATTAACAGGAGCTGGAAACTAAGTGCTTAGGTATAACACCATAAAATGCATCAAGAGGTCTTTGACCTAAAACTATTTTTCCCTTTGCAACTACTTTCTAAGAGCTTGGTTTTACATTGAGCACAATTAAAACTCATTATCTAAGATCTAATTAGAGAAAATAGTCAAATATACACAAAATCGGTGTATATATGTATATTAAGAGTAAGTAGGGATGGAAATTTGGCCTAGTGATAGAGTGCTTGCCTAGCATGCATGAAGACCAGGGTGTGATTCCTCGGTACCACATATATAGAAAAAGCCAGAAATCGTGCTGTGCCTCAAGGGCAGAGTGCTAGTCTTGAGGAAAAAGACCAAGGACAGTGCTCAGGCCCAGAGTACAAGCCCCAGGACTGGCAAAAAAAGGGTAAGTAGCAGATTATATATATATATATGTATATATATATATATATTATAAAGTATATATACACACATATATAATATATACATATTATATGTACATTTGTATATATACATATATATGTAGTCTATAATATATGTGTGTATATATATGCTATTTATTTGCATATATAAATCGCATTTTCCTTAAGATAGTTTCAGTTTATATATGTTGACTCTGCCCAAATAGTAACAGAACCTCTTTTGACTCTCGACAATAACGGGGAAATGGTTCGGAAAAAGATGATCACTTTGTATGGGACTATTGGCAAGGGTTTCATGATGTCAGTGAGACTTGTAGAGGAATTTGAAGATTCAGTATGGGGATAGGATTCAGTAAGAAGGATCATGTTTCATGTGACTATCAAACACCAGCAACGTAACAACTGCTGAGTGTTCACCATTTCAATGAATGTGAAATCCATTCACTGTACACCTCTATCCCATACACATTTATTGATCACATACTCAGTACTAGACACTAATCATTAAGTCACACTAATGAACAGATTAGAAAAGATCCAGTCAGCTTCCTCATAAACCTCACAAAGACAGTGAGGCAACATAGTTAAAAAAATAAGCATCTAAAATGAATATTATCTGACAGTGATAAGTATCTTGAAAGAAAGAAATCCTAATGGCTGATGTGCCCCTTGATAGAAAATAGCTACTTTTTTTAGTTTTTAAATTTAATTTTATTGTCAATGTGATGTACAGAGGAGTTATATAATAGCTACTTTTAGATAAGGCTCTGTGAAGAGATGGACTGTGATTCTGATTTTGAATAAGGTGAAGTGTACTGGAACTTGCTTTGGCCCTGGAAAAGAAATAAAGACCAAGGCTCTGGTGAAAGGATAATCTTGGCTGTGGCTGGCAGTCATGTTCAAGAGGCAGAGTGACATTTTGTCACATAATTAGGCTAGGTAAGTCAGGTAGGGCGTCCCATTCAGCGAAAAAAAATATGCATTTGATGTCAATTGCAAGGGAAAGTTATGTGCAAAAGAAACATCCACATTGTATAACTTGAATCAAGTCTGAAAATAATCACTGTATTGCCTTACTACAAACAGAGTATTGGTTGCAAAGAAGAATAAGGTAGACCATTGAGAATACAGAAGACAGAAAGTGCTTAAATCCACTGGTAGCAGGGAAATAGATGGGTTTAAAATATACTTCGGAAGTGATAGGGTTTCCAAAAAATTTTATGAGAGCAAGAAGGTGAGGAATGAGTCACAGAAAGAAATAATGAATAATTATTGGATATAGCCTAATTGAATATGTAATAATACAAACATAATTATTACAATGTAAGCACAATTCTACTTTCAAGTGTGTATTCATACACAGATCAAAGAGAAATTTTTAAAAGAAAATGCTGATTGATACTATGAAATCTTAGAATAAATAATGTATCAAATCCATCTTCTTACCTCTAGGATGCTTTGATATGACATATGGATAGTAAATGTAAAGGAAAAAAATAATGAGTAAGTCAAACAAAACCTTTTCTGTGATTTATTCTAGGCATTTCGTGAAACCTCTAGGGCAATATAGAATAAGTTTGATTACTGTTTCATGTGATCTCTCATTTATGTTTCAATTTCTCCTGTAACACGTAGTTGGTGATTAGTTTATGCCAAGAACTGTGCTAAGCAGATAGTGAGTTGCAAAGTAGGAAAGCAGGGGACAAAAAAATTTCAGTGACAGTACATGACAAAGAAATGTAATATGGACTGAAAAACAAGATAGCTTCTTTCTTCTCTGAGGAGAAAACACACACACACACATACACACACACACACACACACACACACACACACACACACACACACACACCAAACACACACATAGAAACAGAGACAGAAATAGAGAGAGAAGAAATTCTTGAGCAATGTATTGAAGACATTAATCCTGCTGGAGTAAGGACATGTAAAAACAAGGCCCAAAGGAAGGAACTGAGGACACAGCAGAAGGCTTATGGTCATGAAATGAAGCTGAGAAGGGACCTTGAACAGACTCTTCACTGGGAGATCAGTGCAAGAGAGGGTATGGTCAGTTTATACCCAGATGTAGTACCCACTAGCTACTGGGGACAATCAAGAGTTTTGGGGAGGTCAGTCAAAATGTGTTGCCAGTTTACATTCGTTTATAATGTGATCTGAATAATTGTCTTAGGTGTGCTTTGGATAGGAAACAAAATGAGAGACAAAAAAGAATTGCAAATACCTGGTGACATAGTCAAGGTAACAAAAGATAACTAACCCCAGAATAAACTCTCTTTAATTTTACTATCAACAAAAACAACAATAACAATGACATTAATTAAAATTAGTATTAAAACATTGACTTATTCTAGTTTAAATATAATGCATGCTCAAATAGCCAAATAGCCTCTTTAATATTTTATTTCTGGAATGCTTTTTGTGAAATTTAGAATCCTCTTCCTCTATTCCCTCCAACTCTTCCTCCTCCTCCCATTATCTTCCTCATGTTCTTTTATTGCTTCACAGATTTCTTATTCCACTGTTCCTCTAATTTTACTTTTTTTTCACTTAGAATTATAAGGCAATCAAGAGCAATGGAAAGCCTTCCTTTGACTTTGTCTAACACCAGAAACTCTATTCTTCCTTCCTAAGAAAATTTCCAGTGCATGGCTCATCGGTGGTAAGGTGCTGGTCTCCTTTGAATCCTGGCAGTAACAAACTTTTGCAATATTTAAAATATTTATTAAGATTGTTTTTCATCATTGACAGAATATCTAATTTCTATTTGCATTTATAAAATATTGCTACAAAATTGGGAAAGAAGTACCAATAGAAAACATAACATTTTAAATGTAATTTTTCATAATTTCTTTCTAACACCTATCAGGTTCAGGCTTGATATCTAATTAGTTTACCAATTTCAAATATGAGAATGTTGGTATATCCATGAAGTTATTCACAGTTGATTTATTAAAATGGTTCCAGTTTTAAGAAATTATTGGCAAATGACAGATAGCCTAGAAAGAATTTTCCTTATTCTGAGTTAAAGAGTAAGGTAGAATGAATACCATCATTTCCTTTGCTTAAGAATTAAATGAAATCTTGGTATGCTAAATTGCACATATTTTTCATTAGCACTTAGCTACCGTGTCTATACTAAGATCCATTTATCTCATCCATGACTTTTTTTTTCTTTTTAGATAAAATTTTCAAATGCTTACATTTCCACCGCCTGTTGGTTGATTGGATAATTTGAACATCAAAGGAAACTTTCATTTAATTTGAGCCATAAAGTTGTCTTTTGCTTTATTAACTCTCGATCAATAAACAAGCAATTTGGAAATGTAATCAGGAAATGCTTCCGATTGGCTGACAATGTATCAAAGCCAGGCTTCAAGGCAACAGCAGGCTGTAACAAGCAGTTTATTACCAGTAGCTGTTACTGACATTAGTCAAAACCAAGAAAGATAAAATGGAATAAGAAATGTAATGCTGGAGGAGCCTTGGGCGCTGTGTTCTCTTCTTCCTTTTGAAAACTGCAAGCCTGTCTTTGATATGATAACAAATATAAACTGTTTAAAAACACCAAATGCAGAAAGAAAGAAAAAAAACTGAGCCTAGCCTGTCATGGAGTTAATCCATTCCAGAGTGACACACAAATAGTGTAACATCCAGCAGATATATGTTATGGAAATATTTTGAATTGGATTTACATGTAGTGAGCAAATTGGAACTTTTGATTTTTACCAGATATTGTAATATGCATGTTCTCATATTAACGGAATGTAATCCTATTTGAAGATAATGAGTTTTCAACAGGCTCATGCAATTGGAAGCTACATGGAAAAAAAATTTAGTATTTTTTTTTTAAATCAGAGAGGGGCAAAAAGAATTGGACCTTAAATTTACAAGGTAGCCTCATTTTGTATCAGTCAGCTTCATGTTATTTTGCCCTTGGTCACTGCTTACCAAGAGATTTCTGGGTTGATGGATTTTAGGCTTTTTTCCCCTCCTTTATCTCTGGACTGTCCATTGCCATAGGCAAAGAGCAAAGCACAGAACACTGACAGGGATTTTTCTCTGCACACATCATTCTTATGGAAAATTCAGGCAGTCTACGAATGTCTTCCATACAATTAAAAAAGGACAGAGAAGGGGAAATATACTTTATCCTTGTTGGTTTGAAAACTCCTTTAAATATTGAGTACAGATTCACAGAATTATTTTTCATTGCACTCAGAAAATTATAAGCCACACTGATAGCAAACTCAAATAAACTTAACACAATGGGGACATAAAAAGAACCAAGAAGGGATTCTATTTTTTATTGCTTTTGGAGGCATCTCGACCTTGGTGTGTTGGCCATGCTGAGCCAGACTGTCTTTTATCACCATGCCTGGAGTTTCTACCATACACCAGTTACAGATCTCCATATTGAAAAAAAAAGAATATATATATATGTATATATATATATATATTGCTTGTTGAAACTTTGTTTTAGGGTTCTATATATCATAAGTCAACAGACCTTGCTGTTGGATTTCATCAGGGTTACAGGTCATAATTTTCATCCATTATTTTTTTTTCTCAGGGGCCAGAAACAACAGATAGTAATTTTCTCTGAATGGCTTGCTGACCACCTGCCCAATTTGTCCTTGATATATAAAGAAAAGCTACTAAAATACTTGAATAACTCAGCTAAAGGTAAACAGTTTCCAATCAGGGCAAACTAGTCCAGTCTTGATTTGATTATGTGATGCAAAGCCACATACTAGGTATTTTCAAATATTCTTTATGTGCTTCTTTCTTATAGAATCAGAACATACAGTGAGATTAATACTCTGCTAATGCACAATAACCAATTTTTTTCCTATGGTAAAGGGCTTCTGCAATGATCAGAATAAACCCTCCAAGCTGCTTCAGCCACTTGGATTTAATTGACACCTATTTTTGAGTGGATTTAGATCAGCGAAGAATCTTTATTCAGTGGTAATTCTCCAAAATTTACAAAACACAGTTTCCTTGATGGCTCCAACTCATAGTCCTCAGGAAGAACATATAAACAATTCTCAGATATCAGTTGTCACAATGGGGTCATTGCTGTGCTTATTATTATTATTATTACTATTATTAATGTTGGGAAATGCTGTGAAGATCTTTAAAACTTTCATGTGAAAAGAAATAAAAATACATTATAATTATGATGTCAACAAAATAACACACTTTTTCAACTATAGTATATTGCTCTTAATAATAGCTGGAGTTTTTTTTTTTAACAATTCTATTTCTGGTCTATGAAAAGAGAAACATTTTTTAATTCCACTAAAATTCAAAATGTTTGTTCTACCAGAAGCAGTAATAATAAAAATCTTTAGCTTTATAATGAAAGGCTGAACAAGCAGTTCAGACTCAGAGAGCAAAAGCCACAGTGAGAAGGAAGTATTTACCATTGGCATAGTAAGCATGGAGAAATAGAGAGAGCTTTGGTTCACTTAGCTTATGCTTCATTTTCTGAATTCACTGTGTCTTTTACTTAACACCTATTGATATCAGTGGGAATATATAGTAACCAAAAAAGTACTTTAAAATAGATCTATCATTCACTTATTAGTGCCTCAAGACCAAAGAAAAGAAGTCAGCAGTTTAAGAGTCGGGAAAGTTTTTTTTTAATTGATTCAAAAAAAATCTATGTGAATTTATTTATATCATCCACAGCTTTGTGCCTCTAAGACAAAATGTGGAGATATCAATGTTGAAACAAAACTTTAGAGAAGAAACATTAGATAAGGTAAAAAGAATAATGTTCAGTTGTAGAAATACCAAGGACAGCACAGTGCTGGAGAGAGGGAAGAGGCACAAATGGTGTCATTTATTAGTTCTAGAAGATTACTTGACATTTCACTACTTTCCCTATGTTTAATAGAGTGAAGTAATTTGTTATGAAAGTGGTTTTTCTGTGATAAGTAGGAAAGTTGAGGCAATGGCTATGGAGATTACTTTGTGTGATTCTGTCTTGCATATATAAAAATACCAAAAAGAAAGGAAGAATTAGATTATTAAAATCAGGAGTATTATATTCTCTTGAAGACATTGGGTTTTGTTTCTCATTCGTGGAAAAAATGTGATGTCATAATGAGTTAATATTGGGGAACAAATTCTCCCCAAATAGCTCCTTTATAAAATATGTCTTTTAGGGGCCGGGAGTTTGGCCTAGTGGTAGTGTGCTTGTCTTGCATGCACAAAGACCCGGGTTCAATTCCTTGGTAAGATATACATATAAAAATTGGAAATGGAGCTGTAGCTCAAGTGGTAAAACTCTAACCTTGAGAAAGCCCAAGGTTAGTGCTCATGCCCTGAGCCAAAGCCCTGGACTGAAAAAAAAAAATAAATAAATGTCTTGTATTGATCTCATCAGTTCTATGAAGTATGATCCAATAGTACTGGGGAGCAAGTGGGATGGGTCTTTGAACTCCCGTGTGAATTATCAGGATTCTAGTAGAGGCAAAAGTTGCAGTATTTCACCTTGTTATCTGATATATTGCATATGTGCATATCTGGTTATTTGAAATCAGATAGGGAAGGGGGGAAAACAAGATAAGGGGCAGGGGTGGGGGGAAGGAAATGGGGACCAAGACATGAGAAAGGGTATCAATGTATGTGAAGTAATACACCTTCTATCTGGTGAATATAATGTAACCCTTCTATTACTTACAATAAAAATATATAGAAAAAAGGCAGTATGCGGGCCAGAGTTTGGCCTAGCGGTAGAGTGCTTGCCTAGCATGCTAGCATGCACGAATACCTAGGTTCAATTCTTTGGTACCACACTCATAGAAAAAGACAGCAGTGATGCTGTGGCTTAAGTGGTAGAGCTCTAACTTTGAATAAAAGCCCATAGAGAGTGCTCAGGCCTCGAGTTCAAGTTCCAGAACAGGCAGAAAAAGAAAAGCAATATGAACAGACAATTTATGCTATGATATATATGATGCGAAAGTGGATATATCTACAGTACATAATAATTTATAAGGCAAAACTTCAAGCCAGATGCCAGTGGCTCACCCTTGTAATCCTAGGTACTGAGGAGACTGAGATCTGAGGATCAAGGTTCAAAGTCAGACCTGGAGCAAAAGTCCGTGAGAGTCTTATTTCTAATTAACCACCAGAAAACTGGAAGTGGTGCTGTGGCTCAAGTGATGGAGAGCTGGCCTTGAGCTGAAGAGCTCTGGGACAGTGCCCAGGCCCAGAATTCAAGCCCCACAACTGACCAAAAAAAATGCAAAACTTCAGAGAGATGAAATTTCTGGGCTTAAGAAAAAGGATCATTCCTAGTTTATAGTGGAAACAATTTTTTAAATGATGATGCTGTTTACTATGATACTGAAGATGGAAGAGGACTAGAGAGAAAAATTATGAATGTACATTTTAGGAATCTTATATTATCTCTTGCATCCAATGGTGATATCACAGATGCTGTTGGAAACATAAAATTGGTGGCCAGAGGAAAATACTGAAGTAGAAAGAAAAAGAGACATCTCATGATGGATATGACATGGGTTCTATCAGGAAGACAAGCATATAGAGAGCTCTGAACTTGATGATTCTCACCTCTAGAGCTTTGTAAAGAGGACCTAGTGAAGGAGACTTAAGAGACACTTCCAGTGAATGAGAAGTAATTTCAGGAGAAAGAAAAGCTACCATCCTCAAAAGACAAACCTTGAGAAGATATAGAACATGCTGGATTTCAGAGCACTGATTATTGACTGTATGCCTCCTTTCAAGCAAATACTCCACCATTAAATTACACTTCAACATTTTTTTTGAAAGGCAGATGATAGAAGAGTGTTTTTCTATGCTGATGAAAATGACTGAGTATATGGAGATTGACGCTACAAGAATTAGACAGCACCAGAAAAATGATAATAACTAAGAATATAGGAAATGATGGTATTTTAGCTGAGTATTGGCAGGTGAACTATGAGCTTCATTGCTACAAGGTAGAAGTAGATGATAATTCAGATAGTGTCATGAATGCCAAAAGAATGTGTGTGTGTGTGTGTGTGTGTGTGTGTGAGTGTGTGTGTGTGTGTGTGTGTGTGTGTGCTTATCTTGGTGTAATTTGTATATTTTTTTAAAAATCTCAATCTTAACTTATATAGAAATTATGTTAACAAAAATAAAACAGTTTAAAATAGTTTCAATTATAATAGGACCTCTCACAAAGCTTTGAGCTAATTACTATCAAACAAATATTTTTTGATTACTTATAACTTTTGCATTTGAGAAATGACCTTCGTTTCCAACTCAACATTTTGTAAAGAATTGGACTTCTTAAAATGCTCCCATCTCTAGTTGCAGTCCGGATCCTTTAACAGTCTTTCAGGCTATGGGGAGATCAAAATGTTTGTCTATTTTTTGGTAATATTATTTGACTTTGTCAATTTCCCTGAGGTTTGCTGTTGATACCTTGGCACAAATCAAGGTAGAGGCACCACCAAAATGTACCATACTGTGATTTCTTTTCCATAAACACTCCCAGAAAGTCACATATAAAACCAGTTTTACTGAAGCATGCTCTTGACAAAGCAGTATTCATAGATAATTTTAAGTTAGAAACTTTGTAAAATTAATGTTTGAGTACCTGGCCTTGTAATATGCCATGTGATGACCTGAGGAATATATAGAGAGTTCCTTTTACTGAATATGGATCCATAGCAGGGAAATCAAGCTGAAAGTGTTTGTGCTGTTGTTGAAAGCTGAGCCACCTGTTTTCTCAAGTAACATTGTTTTTACTTAAAATAATAATTTTCAAGTTTAGTTATTTAGATGTGGATATATGGGAAGAATTTTCTCAAAATGCGACCAATTACTAGAAAATATGTCAAGATTTTTTTCCAAAGATAAAATCCAAGCTTTCAAGTAAAATTAGAATATTGGAAAATTGGCATTCACTATTAACAATAGTTAAAGTATTTTTTGAAGAGACTGGTAATAATACATGCACATATAATTAAAAGCCACTATTGTATAGTGAAATGTGTCAGAATTTGGAAACTATATATAACTCAATGAATCAGTGCTTTCCAAATGAGCAATATATGTTATAAAAAAGGACATACTAAATCCACCAGCACAACAATGTTCATTGCAGCACTATTTACCATAACAAAGATATGGAACCAACCCAGATGCCCCTCAGTTGATGAGTGCATCAAGATGTGGTATTTATACACAATTGAATTCTATGTTAGTGGTATTAGCATTTTCAACTCAGGGTACAGGCACTCTTCCATTTGGGCCACATCCTCAGGGCCAGTACTACTTCTTAACAACATGTTGATTCCTTTCAGCTTTTTCCACAGTCTTCCCATTTCCATAGTTCACTGCCCACTTTCCTAATGCACATCAGAGAAGCGAAAAGAACAGGCATAGAAATGCAGGACCATTTGGAAGCTCTATAGACCCACTTGGTAGACTACTACTCACAGTTTGTGTAGTCTGAGTAATATTCCACTGTGCAGATTCTCTGTAAATTCTGAATCATTTTTCCATTAAAGGACATAGATTATGTCTCCAAACTTTGGAAAAGATATACTTTGCTATATTTCCTTACATCCTCATAATTAATTCTTTTCTTCTGGAATGGTACTGGATCTTCAAATCAAAGCCTTATATTTCATGACTTATTTTTTTATTGCATTTTGTACTCTATCATTTGTGCCACACCTCCAGTTCAGTATGTTGCTGGTTATTTTGTGTATACAATCTTATAGGCTTCTCTGGCTAGGCTAGCTTTGGTTGCACTCTGATCTGAACTCCAAATACTGAGTAATCAGGATTACAGGCAAGAAACATTCATAATTCAGCTTGCATCCTTGAAATAGTTTTTCAAGCTATCCTCTCAAAAGCAGGACCTTTTTTTTAATTTTACTCCGACTTTTGTATAATAAAATGTCTTTTTTCATGAATTTTCCTCAATTCTAGGTCTAATCAAACTTTAAATGTTGCCAGACTTACTAGGTTATTAAATGGCATCTCAAACCATACTAAATTAATTTTCTTTTATTATTGCTCTTAGTTAATTAAAAATCATGATCTTTGTGTTTTTATTTCCCATTTGAATCCTTTCTTTAAATTACTATTTAATGTTTATTATCTCAAGGGTGGCTAGTCCTTAACTTAAATGAAGTGTAGATACAATTATTTTTTATTCTCTGACAAATATTTTCTCAATCTTTTGTTCCTTTTAAAAATAACTTTACTGAAAATGTCACTAAGAAGATACAATAAATTTTATTTAACTTATCAATATTTTATCTGTAGTCTCTCAGTTTTATCTTGCTTAGCAAGACCTTAAGTGTTCTAAACATTTTTTAATAAGCACTAAGCTTATTCCAGACATATAATGATTTCATTTAAATGCTCAAATTTTGGAACCAACTGGAATACATTTTGAATAAGGAGAGAAATAAAGCTCCACTTAAATTTTTTCCAAATGACTAGCCAGTTGTCTCAATACCCTTTATTGAATAATCCATCTTTTCCACAATGTTTTGAAAGGCCACCTTTATCATATCTTGAATTCATACATTTTTCTTTATTTCTGACCTCTCAGACGAGGGAGTTAAAGGTGAATGATGAGAAATTAAGGAAGAAACAAAAAGAGATGAAATGGGAAAATAAATCAGAAAAATAGAAAATAATTTTTAAAGGAAGACCAAGTTTGAGTCTCATTTTTCTACTTTCCCTGACTCTATGAGAGTATCCTGCATTTACTGTGACAGAGAATATTGAAGTATTTTCTTCCTACTCAGTAGATTTGGATTCTTAGTGTAACTTGTATAGAATAGGAATATGCCCACTATGTGTCATCATTTCTTAAATCTGGGGGTCAGCTTTTGTGGCACTGGAAGTACTATTTTAAAAAATCGTGCAAATTATAGGTACAGATACCTAGAACAAAACTAATATATGGAATATCTTCCTATCAAGAAAACTGCTCCTTTGCCATACAGAAGATCTGCAGTTTAATGCAGTCCAACTTATCCAGCCTTTCTCTGATTTGTTGTGTTTCTTGGTCCTTATTAAGAGTTTCGACCTGTGCCAAGGAGGCCTACTGTGTCTCCTATTCCTTCTTGTAAAGTTTTCAGTGTGTCAGCTTTTACCTCGAGGTCTTTGATCCATTTGGAGTTAATTCTAGTGCAGGGTGACAAACAAGGATCCAACTTTAGTTTTCTGCAGGTGCTTAACCAGTTCTTCTGTATGGAAAAGGACATAGCTAGTAAATTAATTAGGAAGCTTACAGAATGGGAGAAGATCTTCACTAACCATACAACGGACAAAGAAACATATCTAAAATATATCAACAGCTCAAAAAATTGAATCACTCCAAAACTAATCTCCAAAGAACAACCATCCCATCAAAAGATGGACCAAAGAATTAAAGACAGTCTTCTCTGAAGAAGAAACAAAAATGGCCTATAGACACATGAAGAAATGCTCAGTATCTCTGGTCATAAAATAAATGCAAATCAAAACAACTCTAAGATTTCCCCTCACTCCAGTTAGAATGGCCAGGATCAAGAAAACTAATAACAACAGATGCTGGAGGGGATTTGGCCAGGAGGGATCACTACTACACTGTTGGTGGGAGTGCAAACTCTTTCAACCACTATGGAAAGCAGTATGGCAGTTCCTCAAAAGACTAAACATAGAGCTCCCCTATGACCCAGCAATTCCACTACTTGGCATTTACCCAACCGTCCAGAAACAAGGGCATACTAAATCCACTAGCACAATGATGTTCATTGCAGCACTATTTACCATAGCAAAGATATGGAACCAACCTAGATGTCCCTCAGTTGATGAATGGATCAACAAGATGTGGTATTTGTACACAATGGAATTCTATGCTGCTGTCAGAAAGAATGACATCGCCCC
The DNA here is from genome assembly GCF_031878675.1 of Megascapheus bottae. NCBI lineage: Eukaryota > Metazoa > Chordata > Mammalia > Rodentia > Geomyidae > Megascapheus > Megascapheus bottae. The sequence continues at coordinate 58,209,928 of NC_143513.1, read as the reverse complement.
ATTTGTTAGGAAATGGAAAGACTTAGGAAAAATCATTTTAAGTGAAGTAAGCCAGACTCAAAGGAACTTAGGCTCAATGGTTTCCCTCATTTGCCAGAATCAGTAGAAACCTTGGACTCTTCTAGCAGAGATTTGCAATAGAGCAAAACCTAGATGCATAAGACCATACAGTATTATGCTAAATGAAAGGACCTCTAGCATATAGAAACATAAGCCATATAATGAATGATTGTTGTCCTTAATGTACTATGTTATCTCTCATCTCTTTTGCTGTCCCTTGGTTATCTCATATTGTTACAGTATTTCACTTTGTTATCTGATATATTGGATATATTTGTATTTGGTTATTTGAAATTGGATAGGAAAGGGGGAAACAAGATGATGGGTGAGGGTGTGGGGGAGGGAAATGGGGACCAAGACATGAGAAAGGGTATCAATGTATGTGAAGTAATGCACCTTCCATCTGGCGAATGTAATGTAACCCTTTTATTAATTACAATAAAAAATACATGGAAAAAAGAAAACTACTCCAATTCTGCATATTATATTTACATGAAAAGGAAGTATTTTTAATTTCCAGGAGGAAAGAAAAAGTACAACTCTTTCTTAGTAGATATGATATCAAGAAGAAGTCAGAAGTGTGTGTTATGGCACCATCCAAATCCCAAAACTTTTGTTATCAATTTTGTTCCTCCTTGACCAGACGCTTGAGGTTCAGCTATGGGTAATACTCTCAAGAAGGCCTTTCTAAAGTTGTGGGACTGATATTTCTGATTCTGCAAACCACATGTGCTTCTGAGTTGGGAAGTTATCACTTTCCTAGCTTCTGTCCAGAACTCAGCATGACAATGATTTGAAACCCAAGAAAAATCAGGTAGGTCATTTCTGATAGAAATGTTCCCTTCTATTTGTCATCTATTTGTGACAGCATGTATAGAAAAGGGAGAACGTCAGTTCCCATACTATCAAGTCTCTAAATAAATGAAAAAGTCAATTCATTTAAAGAATATTGTCACAGAAAGATGAATGTTGTTTACTGCATATGACCCTAAACAGTTAATTTTTGATAAGTAACAAAAGATTATTTCAAAGTATCAAAAATAAAGCATGCTATTTTTTTCTGCAGTTTTTACATTCTTTTCAGACCGGTTCAAATTACCATAAACACATTCCCTGAATTTCTGGTAAATAATCAGCAGAAAATAGTGTATTCTTGATAAATAAATACCAAAATTGAGTCTTGATTTTCTTTTGCCATTCATTTACTGTGTCACGTCTGATGGAAATAATTTAAAATATACTGGATGCCTATAAGTTAAAAGGATAATAGAAAACTGGTTATTGAATCAGTACATTAGCTGTTAGCCTTTCTGTTTGCTTATCATACAATGGCAAGTGCTATTTACTTTTTATTCTGCAAAAGACAAGCCCACTTTCTGTCTTCAAACAGTTAAAGGAATTAGGTGAGAAATTATTCCAAATGAACTGTACATAGTTTGATTAGCCTACCTGCAGAATATAGTTTCTGAAAAAAAAAGTCATCAACATGCTGAGGTCAAATGCATTTTTATTGAATAATAAATTAGAGCCGCAAATGCTGCATGCAGTGGCATATTAGTATATACAATTCTTGTTAGCAATGCAATAAGTATTCTAATTGGCTGGATAGTTTGGCTGGGTTATTTTTAAATTGTCCGATTTATGATCACAATATTGAAAAAAAAGCCTGTTTAAGTGGGTCACAAATGACATTCATACAGAAAGGAAAATAGACTCGTTACATTGATCATAACATTACTTGTTAAAAACTATACATCTCAAAAGGTTCCTTCATTTATAAAAATTACTGTCATTCTCATGACAGATATGTCAGGCTTTGTGCAGAATTAAGTATTGGCTCAATTCAATTTGTATATAAAATTTGACCTAAGTGAGGTGGGTAGGTTCATGCCTGTAATCCTAGCTATGCAGGAAACGTATCAGAGAACTGCCTAAAGCCAGTTCAGGTGGGAAAGTATGCATTACTCTTATTTCCAATAAACTACCAAAAAATGCTGGAATTACAGGCTGTGATTCAAGTGGTAGAGCACTAGTTTGGGACAAAAATATCACAAGGAGATCAAAGCTATCCTGAATTCAGGCCTCAAGCCCAGGAATGGCACAAAAATGACCTACAGAAAGTACCTGAATTTGTATTTAACGTGGAAATGTATCCATATGTATGTATATATATGCATATATATGGACACATACATAACCATCTTGGGATACATAGGCATATTTTTACAAATTTTACTTAAAAAGCAGTTGAGAGCCAGAGGTGTGGCACAAGTAGTATAATGCAAGCCATGGGCAAAAGCTGTGAGCACACACACACACACACACACACACAGACACACACACATACACCACTTGAAAATGACAAAAATAGGCCACAGATTTCTTTTCTTGATATTTGGTAAGCTATCACAGGAAAATTACACAAAATATGATAATCCCTAGTTTCAAGAGGAAATCAATGAATTTATACAATCAGATGTGTAGATTCTATGCAAATGGTTGATTATTATATTATTTTATTATCAGAGTGATATATAGAGGGATTACAGATACATTTGTAAGGTAATAAGCATATTACTTCTTGAACATTGTTACTCATTCCTCTGTTTATCTCCTACTTTCCTTTCCTACCCCCTTCCAAGTTGTACAGTACATTTATAATATATTGTCCTGTGAATATCTCTGTTACACTGGTTCATCCTTTTGTTGATATTTTTTGAGTGCGTACATTTGTGTGTCTGTATATGAGAGCTTAGAGATAGATGGATATATGCTATAGTTTTATATATATGTATATCTATATAGCTATATGTAAAAAACAATCTAGAGGTTTGGGTTACAAATCATGTTAAGAGAGACTGATAAGAAATGAAAAATTGAGAAGAGAAATAATATAGTATCTTAAGAACCACAACCACACAAGATAAAGCTCTTGTTTCCATATCCTAGAGATCCTTTCATTTAGTCTCATCCCATATGACTTTATGTACCTGGGTTTTGAGCTAATGTAATCCTCTGCTAGAGGAGTCCTAGATGTGTACTAATTATTACTAATGAGAGAAACCATTGAGCCTGTGTTCCTTTGAGTCTGGCTTACTTCACTTAATATGATTTTTTTCCAAATCTTTCCATTTCCTTACAAATGGGGCGATGTAATTCTTTCTGAGGGCAGCATAGAATTCCATTGTGTATAAGTACCACATCTTCTTGATCCACTCATCTACTGAGGGGCATCTGGGTTGGTTCTATATCTTTGCTATGGTAAATAATGCAATGCTATAATGAACATCGTTGTGCTAGTGGCTTTTAGTGTGTCCTTGTTTCTGGACATTTGGGTGAATGCCAAGTAGTGGAATTAGTCTTTTGAAGAATTCCCTTATTGCTTTCCATAGTGGATACATGAGTTTACATTCTCACCATCAGTGTTGTAGTCATCTTTCTTGGTTACATCCCAGCTAGCAATTTACTTCTAGAAAACAGGAAGTAGGGTTGACCTTGAGCTGAAGAGCTCAGGGACAGCACCCAAACCAAGTTCAAGCCCCATAATCCTCCCCACACACATACAAAAGAAATGGAAAATTGAGGTATTTTTAAAGGATCTTGCATTTTTATCAATAAGACCTTAAAAGAGTCATAAACTCGGTTTCCCACAATCCTATCAGGAGTAAAAGCACGACTTTAACTCAAATGTAGTCATTTTATTTTGCTTCCAATATATTATTGTACAATTATTTCCACAAATATTAAAATAGCCATGGTGTTTGTGTGTGTGTGTGTGTGTGTGTGTGTGTGTGTGTGTGTGTGTGTGTATGTGTGTGCAGTTCATTGTTACGGACCTTTTACTAAATTTTCATAAATCATGAAAAATTAAAACACAAAATAGATCTGCTGTATGAGGAGACAAAGCACTTCGATTCAACAGGATTGAAAATGTCCATAGGCCTTGGTCTCCTGGATGTATGAGTACCACTTGACCAATGGTAAGAAACCCTGCCCTGCCCTGACTACAGGTTTTATGTGAACAAAGAATGCAAGATTAGCTAATAAACTAGAAGGTAGCATTTGATAGCATAAATGATTGACACCTTATGTTGCTAAGTATCATGAATGCTTGTTTGTATCCTTTGCTCATTAAAAATATATAAATTAATAAAAGTTAGCAAAAACAATAAAACACCAGATATACAAACCGAAATTTAAAACCAAAGTCTTCCTTCTTCCCTTGTCTTTCCTCTTCCCCTTTCTCTGCCTGACTCCAAGCACACCTTTCTAGCTCATTACTGCAAATCATTTGAATTCCAGCACACAGTGTCACCTGCTCTGTAATCTGATTACTTTATGGAGGAATTAGTATGTATATTTAATGTAGAAGGGTTTTAATCTTGATGAAAATAATCCTAAGGAACTGTGATAGGGCCGCTCATATGTCTGGCAGATATGCCAGTAACATGCTAATAAATGACAGCTGATTTATGTATCTGGATTCTTTTATTTATAAAAATAGCAAGTGGACTGATTTTTGATATTAATAATACAAGTGAATCCACTTTGATTAGACTTCTGTGGAGAGCTGTGCATATCCGGCATTACAATTAAATCTTGTGATGTGGAATGGGAATGACATGCTAATGAAGCAAGCCAGTGAGCCTGAACCAGGAGTGTCCAACATCATTATGGGATATCTTAGATGAAGAGTAATTATAAGAGGAACACTGAAATGTCATTAAAAATCTTCACTAAGAGATTTAACCTACTATTTTGTACTAATGCTGGATTTTTTTTTAGCAACATAACTGAACATAAAGTTCCTTTTCAGAATTTACAGGAAAAGGCTTTTTTAAATAGGTCTGGATTTAAGTAAAGAAACAATCTAGTATCCTAATTTAATTTTCTACATCAAAATTCAATGGTAGTATGTAATTGAAATCTCTTTTTAATAATTTCAGATGAATTAGCAACTAGGACTTGATCCGATTTCCATGAAATGTATTAAAATTGAGGGTTGAAGCCCTTGAAAAATTTTATTCTTTTCACTCCATTAACACAATACTTCTAGTTTAAATGACTCTGTCAGTTAGTATGGTAGAATCTTTGTTTATTTATGAGAATTTGTTTCAAGGAAGTTCAAAAGAGGTAAGTAATGCATATTCATAGAATTCAACATGTAATATATGAACCAAGATGGTCCTCAAAGCTTCAATGACTTTCTTTTATAGAAAAGAAAAAGAAAGGGTACCACCTCACCTTGTTGACCCAACATGCTTCTGAAAGTTTCTCACTTAAGCTCTGCCTGTATGTGATTCACAGTATCCCCGACTTCCAATGGGCTGGAGACTTCATGACCAGTTGACTTTGGGCACTGTTGAAACAGAAGAAGGGGCATGATGAAAACAGTGCCTGTTCCTGACAGCATAAAATGTGAACATCGAAAATGGATTCCAGCTTCATAAATCTAGGAGCCTGCGAGTGTAAGAAAACTTGACAGGAACTTCAATCCCTATCACATTGACTTGGCGCCCAGCAGAAAAAAACAGAGTGCTTCTCAGTGGCAAACAAATAAATTACCCACATGCTGAAAAACCAAAAGAAATATGCCAAGCATTTGTTCCCTTTCTCCAGGCTCTTTGTGGAGAACTGCAATTATGCTTAACAAAAACAGCAGAGAACAAGTTGGCATCACTCTGAGACATAAATGTGTTTCTGTTCCAAATATGTAACATTTTCAGAATATTTGGATGTGTGTTATGTGCAATTTGTTCAGTGTATCATTCTGGGAAAGCCAGGTCCCGCATGGGTAATTATGAGAAAGGTAAACAGTATTTTCTGGCTGTGAGCTTCCATTTTTAAAGTTGGAGCAGAAAACTCTTATTTACCTTTTTGAGGAAACATTACCAACATAGGCCTTGCCAGTTTGGCTTCATCAAATTTGGTTTTTACACAGAACTCACCTCATTATTTGGTACAATACAACACTTGATGAGATCTATGTTGAAATGTATGTAGAAAATGGTGTCTTTTCAGTAGACTAAGAAAGAGTAAAAGAGGTCAGTTCACTATGCTCTAGTAAAGGAAATAACAGTATTAATCTACTCAGAAAATTCTGAGGTTTTTTATATAGTGGGGAGGCAGGTCAATTTGTTCTTACTGGTACTAAAATTTCAACTGAGGGGCTTTAGCTTGATTACGTGGCTGGTACTATACCACTTGAGTCATAATTCTAACCTAGATTTTTGCTACTTAATATGAAAACAAACTCTCATATTTTTCTACACACCCTGGCTTTCAGTGGCAATCCTCTTGATTACATCTTCCTGAGTAGCTAGGAGTTTACAAGCATGAGCTGCTGAAAGGATTGTACATAGTTTTTAACTGAATGGTTTACTAAAGAAAATGGGCACAGAGCAATAACTGCAGGTTCAGTAATGATCAAATCTCAGAGATATGAGAACGAGAATGAAAAACAAAGTATAATGGAAGATAAAGTCTGAGCCGGGGATTGTTTAAGGTGACTAGGAAGTTGCAAATGTATTGTAGAAAGGAAAAATGATGATCAAGGATTTAAAGCCCAAATTAGAATTATGGGTGTTATAAAAACATTGAGGGAGGGAGAGACTGCTAGAAAGAATAGAAATTAAAGGCAAGTATTCAATCTATGGGCTTCAGAACACAAAGAACATGATAATATCAGCAATGAAGCAAGAAAATAGCATGAGGGCCAGGATTTAGATATATTTATAAATACATTAAGCAAATTAGACTTGATTCTGGATGGAGAGTAGCAAGGAAAGAGCCAGGCCAGAGAACGTTTAAAGTAATTCATCCATTTTCTTATTTTTCTTCTGTTCAAATATTTGTGCCTTGAGTATTATTTCTCAGATTTAACAGTATGTTTCTAGTAGGTTGATGACTGTAATGGAAATTCAGTGTGGATTTATTAAAATGATATTTCTGAAGTGTATTGAATTATCACTTTCTCATGGTGATTGTCCCATTCATCTTACAATATTGCTCGTTTCTTTGAGATACTTTCCATTTACTACTATTTTACTGCATGCATGTTTGAGGTAGGACAGATTCTAACCCAGTGAACTTAGGCAAAGATGAAAACTTCCCTCAACTCCAACAGTAGGCCTTATGACTTTCAGGTGTCCAACTTTTGTTTAATTCTAAGATTTTAATTCAAGTTTATGTGCACAAAGAAATTTATGCATACATTTATTTTGATCAACCCTTTGAGCCATATCTCAAGCTCTGATTATTTTAAGAATAATGACTCATTTTTCTTCTTAGATGCATGCCTAAGCTGTGATCTGCCTCATGTTAGATTGGAATCTCATTGCTGGTACATGCCATTTTCTTCTTAGATGCACACCTAAGCTGTGATCTGCCTCATGTTAGATTGGAATCTCATTGCTGGTACATGCCATTAAGTACAGATTCTCTTCCACGGGGGAATGAGTATTGTAGACTTTTCTGCCCATGATGACCTTGAACTGAGAATTTCCTCTTAGTTTCTCAAGTAGTTAGGATTACAGGTGTAAGCACCTGGTATACCTGACTTAGGGTCACACATACTTTTAATTCAAGGCATCTCACAAGAACAGAATGAGAACTATAAGATCCGGGAGAGAAAATTTTAGTTTATGGTACATTTGAAATATAAACACAGTTGACACACAACTATATAAGAAGAAAAAATCAACTATAATTCATATGGAATTAAAAGAGAATACTATTCTTTCAAAACTAATTATAACCCCCACTTTAATGGCAAAATGAAATTTTACTAAGTGGAAAACATGAATTCATAATCCCAGCAATAATCATTTTGCCATTAATAAGAGCAATTAGCATTTTTACATCAAACTAATAATATTTGTAAAAAAGCTAGATTTTAGACATCACAAAGACTAAGATTTACCATAAATTCATCCCCAAGGAGGAAGCCAAGTAGGTACAAAATATATCTATCTCATCTTTTTCCCTTTTTTTCTTTTTTATTGTATTTTATTATCAGATTAATGTATAGAGTGGTTAGATTTGCATTCATCAGATAATGGGTGCATTACTTCTCAAACCTTGATACTCCTCATGTTTTTGTCCAATTTTCCCTTCCCCCATCTGCCCAATCATTTTGTTTTTCTCCTTCTCTTTCCTATTTCAAGTAAACAAATAAATGTATATACTATAAGCCAGATAAAAAAATCAGATATACTAACCACATAAGATTAACTGTAAGGGGAAAAAAAGAGAAAAGAAGTATCTTGACATAGTATATTAAGAAAAACAATCACAGAGAAAACCTCTTGTTTCCATATCCTAGAGTTCATTTCATTTAGTCTCATTCTGTATGACCATCTGTACATATCTCTGAACTCTTGTGATCTTCTGCTAGGAGAATCCCAGATGTGTATTATTACAAATGAAGGAAACCATGGAATCTATGTTCCTTTGGGTCTGGCTTACTTCTTTGCTTAATATGATTTTCCAAGTCTTTCCATTTTCTTGAGAATGTGGCGATGTCATTCTTTCAAATGGCAGTATAGAATTCATTGTGTATAAGTACCACATTCTCTCATCTACTCTCATCTACTGAGGGACATCTGGGTTGGTTCCATATCTTCTCTATGGTAAGTAATGCTGCAATGAGCATCGTTGTGCAAGTAATTTTTGTATGCCTTTGTTCAAGGAGTGGGGATTGTTAAGTCATAGACGAGCTCTAGGTTTAGTCTTTCAAGGAAACGCCATACTGCTTTCCATAGTGGTTGAATGAGTTTACACTCCCACCAACAGTGTAGTCGTGATTCCTCCTGGCCACATCCTTGCCTTTATCTGCTCTTATTAGATTTCTTGATCATGGCCATTCTAACTAGAGTGAGATGGAATCTCAAAGTTGTTGGGGTTTTTTGTGTGTGTTTTGTTTTTTGCCAGTCCTGGGCTTAAGTTCAGGCTTGAGCACTGTCCTTGAGCTTTCTCAAGTCTAGAGCTCTACCACTTGAGCATCAGCACCACTTCCAGCTTTTTTCTATGTATGTGGTACTGAGGTACCAGGTTTTCATACATGCTAGGCAAGTACTCTACCACTAGGCCAAACTCCCAGCCCTCAAAGTTGCTTTGATCTGCATTTCTTTTATGGCCAGAGATGTCAATCCTTTGCCATATAGAAGCTCCGCAGTTTAATACAGTCCCATTTGTCCAAACTTCTTTAATTTGTTGAATTTCTGGGCCTTTATTAAGAAAATTTCCAATCTGTGCCAAGGAGTCCTGGTATATTCATCTTTTTTTCTTTGGGCTTCTTTATTAGATTAATAGAAACTATGTTTTTATTCATACTGATGTGAAGCAGCATTAAATTTCATATTAATTAAGCATATTTTTCCAACATCACTCAAATATACACCTTTATAATATGCAGAAAATAATTTAAAGAAAAGATCTCATAGCCCGGGCCTTTATTCAGGAGAATGAGATTTGAGAATTGTGGTTTGAAGCTAGCCTGGGCAGGAAAATACATGGCATTCTATTTCCAATTAACCAGCAAAAAGCTGTAAGTGGAGGTATAGCTCAAATAGTAGGGCTGTAGCCATTCAAACAAAAGCTCAACAACTGAGTTCAAGCTATAGAATTATAAAAAAAAAAGTACATTTCTCAAAACATCTATGAATATTTATTGAATATTCATTATATACCAAGTTTAATTTTAGAAAGCAGAGAAGATAAGAATATAAAAAGAAGTTTATATAGCAAAAAAATGACATGCTTATAGCAGAGTTTCTCTCTGCCCAAAAGAAGAAACTATTGTTGATATTTCATTTTATTTTTTTAATATGACCACATGACTAAATTTTGGTCTGTGGAATAAGAGCAGGAGTGAGGGAACCAAGTTCAACTTTGTGGTAATGCAGTAATAGATTGCTATTTAACTTAGCTAGAAAACTGATTTTGCCAGATAATGCATTTATTGTGTAGCCCGGTAGCACTGTTACTATAAATAAATTCATGAGAAAACACCTAAAACACTATTTTTAAAAATCCAAATTATTTCCAACAAAAAATGTACTGACTACTAGGGTACCCTTATTATTAAATGCCTAACAGGTGTTATCTTTTGATGCAAGCTCTTTCCTGATACATAGTGACATATGACATAGTGATGCCATAATCTCTGCCAGCCAGGAGCAATAGAAGCCATTTCTACATTCTGAATGTGGATGTACTGTGTTTACCCACAAATGAAACAGAAACTAACATTAAGAATTCAGAGAAGGATATTTAAACTACGCTGATCTCCTCCAATGTAAAAGGTTTGAGGTGAGGCTTTGCTGTCAAATCTCAAATCTGCTTTTCAGGAAGGACTTTTAGCTGTAATAGATAAAATTATGAATTTAAGGGATGAGAGGATCAGGGGGACAAGACAAAAATCACATTAGAAATACATGAGCAAGATGTCAAAGGTCTTATCACAGGGAAATCAAAAGATAAGCAGTCTTTGAAGCACCACATCTTATGAGAGGAGGAAGAGGGGGAGAAGGAGGAAGAGGAGAAAAAGGAGAAGGAGAAGGAGGAAGAGGAGGAGGAGAAGGAAGAAGAGGAGAAAGAGGAGAAGGAGGAAGAGGAGGAGGAGAAGGAGGAAGAGGAAAAAGAGGAGAAGGAGGAAGAGGAGGAGGAGAAGGAGGAAGAGGAGAAAGAGGAGAAGGAGGAAGAGGAGAAGGAGGAAGAGGAGGGGGAGCAGGAGGAGGAGGAGGAGGAGAAAGAAGAAGAAGAAGAAGAAGAAGAAGATGAAGAAGAAGAAGAAGAAGAAGAAGAAGGAGGAGGAGGAGGAGGAGGAGGAGGAGGAGGAGGAGGAGGGGGAGGAGGGGGAGGAGAAAGAAGAGAAAGAAGAAGGAGGAGGAGGAGGAGGAGAAAGAAGAGAAAGAAGAAGGAGGAGGAGGAGGAGGAGGGGAAAGAAGAAGAAGAAGAAGAAGAAGAAGAAGAAGAAGAAGAAGAAGAAGAAGAAGAAGAAGAAGAAGAAGAAGAAGAGGAAGGGGAAGGGGAAGGGGAAGGGGAAAGGGAGGGAGAGGGAGAGGGAGAAGGAGAAGGAGAAGAGAAGAAGGAGAAGAAGGAGAAGAAGGAGAAGAAGAAGAAGATTCATAACAATGAGTTATTTTTAAGACAATCAGTGACTCCGATGTAGCCCCATACATTCAAGTCAGAAGTGAACAGCGACTTCGTGAGTTGGAGGTATAAACCCTCTGAGATGAGTTGAGAGAACAGGAATAGTTCAGAACACTGAAGATGAAGGCAGTACCTTTTCCTCAGTGAACTGGACCAGGAAGAAGTGTTAACCCCAGTAAAGGACTTAAAGGCATTAAGTAGATATCGAAGGTAAACTTATGGTTATAACTTTGAATTGACAGTATCCCCCATAATGACTAGTATGAGTGCTTATGTATATTCTTGAATAAAAATGTTATTTCCAAGAAGAAATGATGATGGAGACTGGCCAGGGAGAGTTTTCTCTTGATAAGTAGTAATGTGGCCCTGGTCATTTGGGTCAGCTATAATAGAAAGCTAACAATATGATTAAAGCAGTGTGTTTGCCTGCATGAATCTTCTGGACCTCTGTTTTATAATTATCTACATTTTTGTCTTCCTGTCACTGTAATCTTATTAACTATATTTCTGCTGATACCATTTGCTTGCTTTCCTCCAGTCTTGAGTATCAGCCAAATACAATCCACCTTCAATTTGGAAATTAAGCAAGAAGCCAACATAAAGGCTTATGACACCTAACAATATTGTAAACAGTTAAATTCAAATATTAAAATTCCTTGCTCCCATTTTCCTTTTAGTACATATGAATTTAGAAATGGATTTGAGTAATCTGTCTTGACCAGAGATACATGTACCAGTTTGGTGATTTATAAATGGTTTCACTGTGAAAGAACTGATCTTAATATTTGCCCTTTATTATACATATCATAATACAATGCCTTGAAAGCTGTGAATGCCCTTGGAAAAAATTACACTTGAAAAGGATTCTTTTAACTTTTACTAAGTGTAATTAGCAATGTGACTATGCTGACATTAATTAGGGAATATTGTTATCTTGGGAACAGAGGTAGGCATGCACAGGAATGAGGGGATGCCTTGGACCATGACATTCAAATCTAACTCCTTTCATCTATGTTCTATACTTTGGGCCTCATCTTAAGCGTTCTGTATCTTTCTTTATATCAAGATTAAACCTGGGAGAGTGCAGTGGATCAAATGAGTTATATTTGTCTTCCTACATTCAGACAATCTTTGCTCAGTGGCTGAACCTGTTGAGGAAGGCCATAGGGGGAACCTTCAATTTTTCATCAGTCAGTAACTTCACCCTACTGGATAAAACCCCAGACACCAAGAGCTTCAGTGCATTTTGGCATTTCTCATCTCTTGTATTCTCCTTAGGCCACCATACCCTACCCCCACCATTTACCTCACCACTTAAGGCGTGATTCTAATTTCTTTATAAATCACTCATTACTATGCTCATACATATAGCACAGCTTCTTAATTTTGAGCATTGTACCCAAGAACAGAAAAACATCTGAACACACCCAAACCATTGGTATCCATGTAATTGAAAAGCTCTTTTTAAAATTTAATTTATTGTCAAGTTAATATACAGAGGGGTTACAGTTACATATATAAGGTAGTATCTTCCTTGTAGAACATTGTTTCTCCCTCCCTCATTTTTCTCCCACTTTCCCTCTCCTCCCAAGCCCCATCACCAAGTTATAAAAATCATTTCCAACATATTGTTTCGTCAGGATCACTGTTGAATTGGTTCATACTTTGTCCTTTGTATAACCATTTTGTTGTTCTCCTTTCATTTCCCAAATCAGATACACATATACACAAGACACAGGGTACCAAAATCAAATACAGTGACAACAAGGGATAGACCAAAGGAGTAAAAAAAAAAGAAAAAATAACTTCATGCAGTACATTAAAAACAATAACCCCAAAAATAAACCTCTTGTTTCCATATCTTTCTTCAATTGTATTTATTTGTAGGGGTGATGTAAAGAAGGGTTACAGTTACATTCATCAGGTAGTGGGTATGTTATATAGTCATATGTACATAGGTATTGAGCTATTATGATCCTTTTCTAGGACTATCCTAGACATATTAATTATTGCAAATGAGGGAAACTTTATAGAAGCATAGAATTTATTACATCTATGTCTATCTATCTATCTATATATGTATGAATATCACATTTTCTTGATCCATTCATCTACCGTGGGACATCTGGGTTGGTTGGTTTCATATGTTAGCTATGGTGAAGAATGCTCCAATGAAAATGATTGTGCTAGTAATTTTATTGTGGAATTGTTTGAAATTGTTTGAGTAAATGCCAAGTAGTGGGATTGCTGGATCATAGGGAAGCCCTATGTTCAATCTTTTGAGGAACTTTCTGAGTGGTTGAACAAGTTTACATTTCTTAGGTTTGGTTTTGTTTTCTTTTTTAAAAAAAATCATTGCAGTTTATTCTTTGAAATATCTGTTTTACAGTGCCTATGAAAGTTTCATTTAATGTTTAAATTTAAATCTCATAAAAACACGATTGTTCTTGAATATGCTAGTAGGATAAAATTTAGACAAAAAAGTGATAAATTTTCCAATAATAGAAAGCAGTATTACAGACATAAGTAAGATTGACATACTTTAATGACCTATTTTCCCACGCTAGTATATAGAATAAATGATTTTTTTGCATTCAAATAAGATCCCTCTTAGCATTTGCTTGATAAGTTAATAAACAGCTTTTTAAAATTGTATTCATAAGTTTCAAGTTTTTAAAAATCTATAGCTTACCACTATAATGATATTTTATTTCCAAGACATGTCAAATAACACAGATTATTTAATCAAGCTAAAATAAAATTCATTTAAACTACATTTAACGATGTGTTTACATTCTGTTATAATACTGAGGAAGGAGTAGTTTTTTAACATGGGAGAGAGTGGGGAAAAGGAAAGGAGGACAAAAACATGAGAAGAAGTATCAAGATTCAAGAAGTAATGCATCAGGTTTTTTTTTTTTCTATGTATGTGGTACTGAGGAATCGAACCTAGGTCTTTGTGCATGCTAGGCAAGCACTCTACCACGAGGTCAAACTCCTGGCCCATGTCGTGGAAACTTTCAAACCTTACTTCTAGCTTTTTGAAATGTGCAGCATATTCATGTTCTTGACTCACCGTATTATACATTAGCACACCAGAAATTTTTTATTATTATTTTTATTTTTTTAATTTTTTATTGTAATTAATAAAAGGGTTACATGATATTTGCCAGATAGAAGGTGCATTAATTCACATATATTGATACCCTTTCACATGTCTTGGTCCCCATTACCCTCCCCTCCCCCCCCCCCCCCGTTTTGGTTTTCCCCCCTTCCCTTTCCAACTTCAAATAACCAAGTCCAAATAAATACAATATATCAGATAACAAAGTGAGATACTGTAACAATATGAGATAACCAAGGGACAGCAAAGGAGATGAGAGATAACATAGTACATTAAGGACAACAATCATTCATTATATGGCTTTTGTTTCAATATCCTGGAGGTCTTTTCAATTAGTTTCATACTATATGGCCTTATGTATCAAGGTTTTGCTCTATTGCAGATCTCTGCTAGTAGAGCCCAAGGTTTCTACTGATTATGGCAAATGAGGGAAGCCATTGATCCTAAGTTCTTTGAGTCTGGCTTACTTCACTTAATATGATTTTTTCTAAGACTTTCCATTTCCTAACAATAGGGGTGATGTCGTTTTTTCTGACAGCAGCATAGAATTCCATTGTGTACAAATACCACAATGCCTGAAGTGGTGCTGAGGCTCAAGTGGTAGAGCTCTAGCCTTGAAAAAGTCCAAGGACAGTGCCCAGGCCCTGAGCTCAAGCCCAGGACTGGAAAAAAAAGAAAGTTTCCACCACAAAAAGTGCTAAATGTTTGTATCTATATGCTTATCCTAATTTTCAACATTGTAGAATGTATGTATGTATCCATATATCCCATATTATGCATGTATCTAAATACCCCATGCTACTGCCAAATTATACATAGTTTTCTATTTTAATGTGTCAGCTAAAGGACTTTAAATAAAAATAATAATGTGGACCAAAAAAAGAGGTAATGCATCCACTACCTGACTATACATTATCCTGAAAATAAAATACAATAAAAAACAAAGAAAAAAAAACAAAAACAAGAAACAAAACAAAATAAAACTTTGGTAAATGTCTTCCTTTACTACCTAAACATTGTTTTCACAGAAAATGAAGCTGTTCTGATAATGGCCTTCTTGAACTGATTACATTGTTATTTATCAATTAGTATTTAACTTTCTGCTCTGGGGTGTGTGTGTGTGTGTGTGTGTGTGTGTGTGTGTGTGTGAATGTGTGTGTGTATGTTTTCTTCTATGATATTGAATATTTCTAAAATGTGTTCTTTTTCCAATCTTTTTAACTTGGCCATATTTATTTTATTTTATTTTTTATATATTTTATTGTAATTAATAGAAGGGTTATATTATATTCACCAGACAGAAGGTGCATTACTTCACAAACATTGATACCCTTTCTCATGTCTGGGTCCCCATTTCCCTCCCCCAACCCCCCCCCTCATCTTATTTTTCCCCTTCCCTATCCGATTTCAAATAACCAAATACAAATTTATCCAATATATCAAATAACAAAGTGAAATACTGTAACAATATGAGATAGCCAAGGGACAGCAAAAGAGATGAGAGATAACATAGTATATTAAGGACAACAATTGCTCATTATCTGGCTTTTGTTTCTAGATTTGTTTTCTTTTTTATATTGTAATTAAAATAAGGGTTACAGCTCTTTGCAGATGACAAGATTCTGTATTTAAAGAATCCTATAGACTTCACTCCCAAGCTCCTTGAGCTGATTCAAAACTTTGGAAGTGTAGCAGGGTATAAACTTAACCCTCAAAAATCAACTGCCTTCCTTTACGCCAACAGTGAAAGGAACGAGGCAATGATCAGGAAAGCAACTCCTTTCACAATAGCCTCAAAGAAAATAAAGCACCTAGGATTTAGCTTAACTAAGAATGTAAAGGAGCTTTTTGATGAAAATTTTAAAACCCTAAAAAAGGAAATTAAAGCAGAACTAAGGAAATGGAAAAACCTCCCATGCTCCTGGATTGGAAGAATCAACATTGTGAAAATGACAATCTTGCCAAGGGCTATCTACAAATTCAACGCAATACCCATCAATATCCCCATAGCATTCTTTAAAGAAATAGAAGAGGCAATCCAAAATTTCATATGGAATAATAAAAGACCCCGTATAGCAAAAACACTTCTTAGCAGAAAGAACAGCGCTGGAGGAATTTCAATTCCAAACTTTAGACTCTATTACAGAGCTATAATTCTCAAAACAGCTTGGTACTGGCACAGGAACAGGCCTGAAGACCAATGGAATAGAACTGAGGACCCAGATATTAAACCACAGACCTATGGCCACCTAATCTTTGACAAGGGAGCCAAAAAAATAGAATGGAAGAAAGACAGCCTCTTCAACAAGTGGTGCTGGCAGAACTGGTTAAGCACCTGCAGAAAACTAAAGTTGGATCCTTCTTTGTCAACCTGTACTAGAATTAACTCCAAATGGATCAAAGACCTGGAGGTAAAAGCTGACACAGTGAAAACTTTACAAGAAGGAACAGGAGATACACTAGGCCTCCTTGGCACAGGTCCTAACTTTCTTAATAAGGACCAAGAATCACAACAAATCAGAGAAAGTCTGGATAAGTGGGACTGCATTAAACTGCAGAGATTTTGTATGGCAAAGGACACAGCTAGTAAATTAATTAGGAAGCCTACAGAGTGGGAGAAGATCTTCACCAACCAAACAACGGACAAAGGCCTCATATCTAAAATATATCAACAGCTCAAAAAATTGAATCACTCCAAAACTAATCTCCAAAGTAACAACCATCCCATTAAAAAATGGGCCAAAGACTTAAAGAGAGTCTTCTCTGACGAAGAAACAAAAATGGCCTATAGACACATGAAGAAATGCTCACCATCTCTGGTCATAAAAGAAATGCAAATCAAAACAACTCTAAGATTCCACCTCACTCCAGTTGGAATGGCCAGGATCAAGAAAAATAATAACAACAGATGCTGGAGGGGATTTGGCCAGGAGGGATCACTACTACACTGTTGGTGGGAGTGCAAACTCTTTCAACCACTATGGAAAGCAGTATGGCAGTGCCTCAAAAGGCTAAACACAGAGCTCCCCTATGACCCAGCAATTCAACTGCTTGGCATTTACCCAACCATCCAGAAACTAGGGCATACTTAATCCACTAGCACAACAATGTTCATTGCAGCACTATTTACCATAGCAAAGATACGGAACCAACCCAGATGTCCCTCAGTTGATGAGTGGATCAACAAGATCTGGTATTTGTACACAATGGAATTCTATGCTGCTGTCAGAAAAAAACGACATCGCCCCAATTGTTAGGAAATGGAAAGTCTTAGAAAAAATCATATTAAGTGAAGTAAGCCAGACTCAAAGGAACTTAGGCTCAATGGTTTCCCTCATTTGTCATAATCAGTAGAAACCTTGGGCTCTACTAGCAGAGATCTGCAATAGAGCAAAACCTTGATACATAAGGCCATATAGTATGAAGCTAATTGAAAGGACCTCCAGGATATTGAAACAAAAGCCATATAATGAATGATTGTTGTCCTTAATGTACTATGTTATCTCTCATCTCCTTTGCTGTCCCTTGGTTATCTCATATTGTTACAGTATCTCACTTTGTTATCTGATATATTGAATTAATTTTTTATTTGGTTACTTGAAATTGGATAGGGAAGGGGCAAAACCTTGGATAGGGTGAGGGGGGTGGGGGAAGGGTAATCGGTACCAAGACACGTGAAAGGGTATCAATGTATGTGAATTAATACACCTTCTATCTGGCAAATATCATGTAACCCTCTATTAATTACAATAAAAAATATAAAAAAATAAAAAATAAAAAATAAAATAAGGGTTACAGTTATATTCACCAGATAGAAGGTGCATTACTTCACACACTGATACCCTTTCTCATGTTTTTGTCCCCATTTCCCTTCCCCCCACCTCTCCCTCATCTTGTTTTTCCCCTTCCCTTTCCTATTTCAAATAAACAAATATAAGTATATACAATATACCTGATAACAAGTTACAATACTGTAACTATATGAGAATAACCAGGGAACAACAAAAGAGATGAGAAATAACAGTACATTAAGAACAACAGTGTAGTAATATTCCCTTTGAACACATCCCACTCATTTTCTACTATTGTTGGTTTTCTTGATAATGCCCATTCTACCTAGGGTAAGATTTAATTCAATGTTGGTTTGATTTGCGTTTCTTTTATGGCAAGAGATGTTGAGCATTTCTTCATTTGTCTATTGGCCATTCTTATTTCCTTTTCAGAGAAATCATTCTTTAAGCCATTGCCACTTTTTTATGGGTTGTTTGTTTCTTTGAGGATTTGTTTTTGGGGATTTAATTTTTTTGAGTTCTAAGTATATTTTAGGTATAATGCCCTTATCTATTGTATAGCTAGAGAAGATATTTTCCCAATCTATAGACTTTTTTTAAAAATCTTGCTAGCTAATTCCTTTGCCATGCAGAAGCTTTGCAATTTAATGCAATCCAATTTATCTAAGCTTTCTTTGATTTGCTGTGTTTCTGGATTTTTAATAAGGAAGTTTACAACTATGCCAAGCAGCCCTAATATTCACCTATTCTTTCCTGTTGTCTTTCCTTGGTATCTGCTTTTACCTTCAGGTCTTGATCCATATGAATTGATTCTGGTGCAGGGTGATATATAAAGATATAACTTTAGCTTTTACATGTGTTTAACCAATACTTCCAGCACCATTTGTTGTAGAGGCTGTCTTTCTTCTATCCTATTTTTGGCACCCTTATCAAAGATTAGGCGGATATAGGTCTAGAAGTTCAGCTCTATATTTCTGGTTCTATTTCATTGATTCTCAGCCCTGTTCTTATACCAACATGTTTTTATTATTACAACTTTTTAATAGAGCTTGGAGTTTGGTATTGATATTCCTCCAGCACTGTTCTTTCTACTAAGGAATATTTTTATCTTGTATTCTGGATCTTTTATTATTCCGTATGAATTTTTGAATTGCTCCTTCCATGTTGGGGAAGTATGTTGGAATATTGATGGGTATTGCATTGAATTTGTAATAGCCTTTGATAGTATTGCCAGTTATGCAATTTTATCCTCCCAATTCAGGAGCCTAAGAGATTTCACCACTTCCTTTTTGTCATTTGCTATTCACTGTTAAACTGAACACATACATGTGAAAGAAAAACCTACTTTTCAATGAAAATGTTAAGCATGAAAAGATGATTTGAAGAGCCAAAGCAAAGAAATATGAGTCTGTTATCTTCAATTAACCAGCAAAAAATAAAAAATAAGAGATGTATCTAAAATGCTCGATTGACAGACTTGAGTTAAAAAAAAAGTGGAAGCATGAGACTTTGAGTTTGAGCCCCAGTACCTGAACACACACAATTGAAGGTTAAAAAAAAACATGAATATCATCATCATCAAAGAAATCTATTAGAGTAAACATACTGACAGAAATTTACTTTTGGACTTCCATTCTCCAGAGCTATCAAGACAAAGGTTTTGCTGTTAAAGCCAGATTGTCCATAATACTTATGCTATGGATACCATCAGAAATGAATACTGTTTACCAAATACAATAAATTATTTGAAGCAATGGATAGAAACCATTGAGGTAGCAAAGTCACTTGTGTTAAATATTTTAAGCAATTCAAGTATTCTTGCTACTTGGCAATTTAACTTTTACTTACATGCCTATCTGGATTCCTTCACCAACTTATAACCTGCTTTGTTGCAGGAATTATGACTATTCACTTTCTATATCTTCTAGAGTGTCTGATTAATAATTCCAACATGACTGATAAGTATTTAAGAGGTTCTCTATACAGTATCACACCTTGCAACCATGCTTAATTAAATCTTGAAAGATCAAAGCAAGAAATAAAGAATTTCTTTCTTTCATGGCTAGGTCACCATCAGTTATCAGCATTTTAACATTGATGAGCAATCACTGGTGACTTTGAAACCTGTAAATGGTTATTTTCTAATGCCAAGTGAGGTTAAAAGATGAGGGACAAAGAGTATAACCCATAGGCTCTGGTTTTTTATCTTTTATACTTGGCCATGCTCCAGTGGGTAGAAGAAAGTCAACCCATAGCAACAATATGAAAACGGGTACTAATGACTAGACACAAAACCTCAATATCTTCCTAATTAGGCTCAATCCTAGTACCACTTGATAAAGTTGTGTTGGGACAACACTGTTCTCATTTATTTCATTGACATATTCTGTCACAGCTCAGAGAGTAAAAACATTAGCTAAAAAAATTTCTAGGATTAAGTCACCATGTTTTATTGAACAATGAAAAGGAACTGAATTGTTCTCATTCTTATTCTTAGAAATGTGTTCACATGTCTCTGTATGCTTCACAATGAAACAAAATCCAAGATGACTGACCTCAGTGGACCCACCTGGATGGCATTGCCAATATTGAGTGAACTGCCTATTAGTCTGTCAACCTCCTCTATACCTGCTTATGTGTGGTAATGGGTTACTTCAATAGTATCAGTGCACTAATCTAATCACATCTGTTCTTCACATATCTTCTAACACCTCTTAACCAAGTAGCTTAAATCATGCCTTATACTTAGCATAGTCTAGTGAATCAATAAACAACAGAAATGCATTTATTTTCACAAGTTTAGAAATTGAAAGTACAAGATCAAAACACCTTCAGGTGTAGTGTGCCCTTTCCCTATTTCCAAGAGGGCATCATGTAGCCTTGTCCTTTGGAATGGAGGAGCAGTACTGTCCTCACATAGCAGACAGGCTGGGACTAGAGGATGCTCTGCAACACTGAGCTTCATTTATCTTTTAATAAGTGCTAGCCCCATTCCTGGGGTCTTATCCTTAATGACCTTGTTATTTCCCAAAGATCACACATCCTGTCATGTTATACTGGGATTAAGGTTCAACGTGAATTTTGAAGACACCCTTACAGTGGCCACATTCAGGATCAATTTGCAGGATTGTTCACTCTATCCTAGCAATGGGAGAAGCTTTTAAGTTATACAGCCCAGGGAATAAATACTGAGAGGCATAAAGAACTGGGATTATTATTTCCATTTACTCTACTCATGGCTTTCAACTCTTGATTGGTTGATTCATTAACTTTTGCTGTTGATTTGCCAAGGTGATCCAGTCTGATTTTTTTTACCCCATTATTTTAAAAGTACATTTCCTATATCTTAGGGAAATTTCCATGATATCAGAGAGTTCTACCTATTCATTGTGCAGATTAGTATTAAAATCATAAACCTCATTTGATTCAAGGACATCAATAGATGAAGCAAGTTCTGTTAGTGGCCTGAGGTGGGCTTCCATTTTGCTAGGCGTCATGAGCAGACTTATTTGGCAGTAACGGCAGAGGCTTGCCAGTGGTTTCCAGACTGGAGATTGTGACAAGAAGTCACACTGACATTGTTACAGTAACCAATGTAATAAATTTCTTAGAATTTCTTATTTATCCATAGAAATCCTAGCTTTCTTATCATGCTGGTTCTACATCAAGAACATGGGCGATTTTCTTCAGCCTTACCAAAAATTCTTCTAGTTCTCAAAAATTATTTACATTTGAACTAATTGGGGTGAAGTCCACAAATACTAAAAGCTGCTTTAAGCAGGTTATTTATACAAAGCAATTAGCTAGGCTTTGCAGAAATTTCAACTAGGATTCTTCGGGTATAAAAAAATAGAAATATTGTTGTCCTTAATGTACTATGTTATCTCTCATCTCTTTTGCTGTCCCTTGGTTATCTTATATTGTTACAGTATCTCACTTTGTTATCTGATATATTGGATATATGCGTATTTGGATATTTCAAATTGGATAGGAAAGGTGGAAATCAAGATGATGGGTGGGGGTGTGGGGGAGGGAAATGAGGACCAAGACATGAGAAAGGGTATCAATGTATGTGAATTAATACACCTTCTATCTGGCGAATATAATGTAACTCTTCTATTAATTACAATAAAAATATATGAAAAAAAGAAATATAAGTTTGTTTGAAAGGTGTATGGTAGCAGATAGAATGGTAGAATGGTGAAGGACTAGACTTGGAAAAGTCAAGAATTAGGAAATAGATGAATGCTCAGATGTGAAACCTCCTACTGTTTAGATGAATGGCCTGCAACTACTTTTCAATTTATCCTTCTACTGAAAAGTAAGAATCCATTGGGGATAGAAGTATATTTTCTCTCCATCTTAGGTTTAAGACAGAACTACAAGAAAAACTCATGAATTAATCCATATGTAAGTCTGTGAACCATAGTAGGGTTTGGATACAAAGATTCAAAAATATGGATGTATTTCAAGAATTATACTATGTGTGATTAACAGGCAGCCAGTCATAAAGAAGTGTGCTTAGGCGAAATTGGTATGAACTAATGACAATAAACCAGGTTGTCTCATTATAAAGACAACATGTGCCTTTCTTCTCAGTATAGACAGCATATTATTATAAACAACTTCAGAGAAGTAAAACAAATCCAAATGTGTCAAGTTTTTGGATTGAGTATCTTAAACCCCTTAAAAATCAAGCTAAACCAGTTTAGTTTGAATCATCATGTCCACTCTTTGTGTGTGTGTGTGTGTGTGTGTGTGTGTTTGCATTGGAGTTTAAATCCAGGATCTGGGCACTGTCCTTAGCCTTTTTGTGCAAGACGGGCACCCTACCACTTAAGCAACAGCTCCATTTTTGATATTTTTGTGGTTAACTGGAAATAATAATCTCATGTGCTTCACTGGCCTTGAACCATGAGCCTCAGATCTCAGCCTCTTGAATAGCTAGGACTGTAGTGGTGACTCACCAATGTATATCAAAAGAGATAAGAAAAAATAACATTTTTATTATCTTTAAGTAATTATACAAATGATTGTCATTTGACAGTTTATAAATACAGTGTAACTTGATTAATGTCACACCATTTTTTTGTCCCTCCAGTCGTGGGGCTTGAACTCAGGGCCTGAGCACCGTCCTTGGGCTTTTTCCTCAAGACTAGTGCTCTGCCACTTGAGGCACAGCACCACTTTGGGTTTTTTCTGTGTATGTGTGACTGCAGAATTGAACCTCGGTCTTAGTGCATGCTAGGCAAAGCACTCTAGCACTAGGCCAAACTCCCAATGTCACACCTTTCAACATTCTCACCCACAACTTCCAAACCATGCCTTCTCTCACTTTTCTTAATTTTAGGATGTGTATTTAAGTCTTACCATTTAACAAAGCAGTTTATGTATATAATGCATCTTGATCTGTGTGATCCCTTTAACATTTTTACCCCCTCTTTGTCCCATCCCTGCCCTTATTTTTCTGAATTTTGTGGTATATACAATGAATTCTTAAATGTAATCGCTTCCCTACCCTTCCTTCTTCTCTTCCCCTCACCTACTTGACCCTATTCCCTCCTCTTGCAAGTACTCATTTCTTGGTACTTTTTTTTGTTGGGCTTTGATTTAGTAGAATGTGCCTAGAAATCCATAAGTAAACAAACACTAATAAATTAATTGAAGCATAACAGACTCTATGAAGGTAAATTTTATTACTGTCTCCTTCAAGGCTTTACCTTTTGGGGGACAAAAAAATGGACTACAGGGGAGGAAATAAGACACCTTTATTGAAAAAGAGTAAATAACTGTGATGCTGTCCCCAAATAACGCAAAATTAAACAAACTGTAGAATATGAAGAACAAACCAAAACCATATGTCCAATACAGACCAAAGATAAATAATACTTTTTGTCTGTTCCCAGGAGGCTTTTGTTTTAATAGAAAAGGTTAGACACTCAATCTTCACTTATTATTTAATAATGAAGAACAGTCATTGGATTTAGGGTATACCTAAAAGAAGTATGACATCATCATAGCTTTCCTAATTATATCCACACAAGCTTTGTTTCCAATTAAGGTCCCATTCTGAGGTCCTATGCAAACATGGGAGGGTAGTGTTCAATTTGTTACAATACATACTAATTTTGCAGTGTGTTCATAATTGAAAATCATTCTCCAAAATGACTTTTTCATACAGATAGTTGCAAATATATCATTTTAGGGCAGTCTAAAATACTAAGCATGCACGTTTACTTAATAAACAATCATGAATGGCATTGGTATATTTTAGTCAAAACACAAGAAAAATATCTACTTTAGATAACTTGCTCAGACATATACATCATTCTTTGTTGTGTTGGCACTCACAGGCGAAGTATCTGTAAACATCTATTTGGACATCATATAGTTGAACAGAAACTGTTGTTCCAATTGCTTATTGTTGACATCACTTTTCAGAACACAGAGAAAATTAAGTGAAACTTGGGAGTGATTGTTGGTATGCTCAAAATTTTTTACCATGCTTAGAAAAATTAAACTATTTTTCAATGATTTATGTAAGGTATAATTAACAAATTATTGCATATGAAGACAAGATAATACAATGCACCAAGCAGTAATGTAGTTTTTTTTAAATCATTGAAATTAATGGAAAAGCTAATCTGCTCTAAATTTATTTTAATTAAGCAGTATTTAGAATAACATTTGTTTTCTCAGTTCAATCTGTCTCATACTATTTCTACATGCTTTTATTTCTTTGTATACTCAGGAAGTGTATAAAGAATGCCATTAGTCTGTGTAGCCTTATATTTATTAAATATAGATTAACTCTCTGAAGACTTAGAAACTTGTTTTAGTAAGACTTGTTCTTTAAATTTAAAAGCTATTTCCATGGGTAATATTGGTCATCCAAAACGTTAAGCATTCCCATTGTAATGCCCAGTTAGCAGTGATAGAGAAGTAAAACTCATCATTATAAGGCAAAACTTGAGACACCACAAACCCTAGGTGACATAATTTAAATACTCATTACAAGAAAAGTGACACCACTTATTAATTTATTATACTTTATATTTATGCACTCAGACAAGAACACAAAATACTAGTAGTACAAAAATTATTTCATAGCAATAAAATAACTACTGAAGACATTGTTAACAATCATTTGTTCAAATGTATCAAAAGACAAATGTGGAATAGTCTTACAGTACATTGTACATTTTGCTTGTTGGGAGAGTGTGAGAAATGGAGAATTGAAGACATTTTAAGTATAACAAAGTTTGAAATGTAATTTTAAGCAATATTATGACATTTAACACTAAGTGAACATTGTCATTTTTTGTCATACCCTGAGATTCAGTCAGTTGTGATTCTATCAGTGGAAAGAGTATCTCAAGCTAGGTAAAACTGGAGGCCCTATCATTTACAGTGATCACAAACAACTCTGTGAAGTCTAGGACTGACGTGGACCTGCACATCTATCCCAGACATTATCATCTGATCTATATAGTGACATTTGTCTTTCCTGGAGGAGACCCACAGTTAGCATGGCCTGTCTGGAGCTATTCTGAAAGAAAGCAGAATCCTTCAGCTCTTTTAACTTGACTTTCTGTGATTTCTTCCATCACATTCTCTTCTTAGAGCTGTTAACTCCAGGATCCACAATATTTTATAAAATATTCCCTAGAAACTCTTAGATTTTTACCTAACTCATTCTTCCTGGATAATAATAGTTTGAGACTGAGATGGTAAGGTGGCCATGTGTAGAGTTAAGTGGGTACTTGGTACATCAGTGAGAACATTTCTGTTTAAATATATCTACCATGATATGCCTCTGGCTTTGACCTACTCCAATAAATCTTTTTTTCTAAAAGGAGACTACTCGGTTTGTCTTCAACACCTCTTCTCTGTCTTCCTACCTCATAAGGAATAATTTTCATAGAAACTAGATGGAATAATCCTTACAAAATCTAGAGCTTAACTAGGAAGCAAAGAAGGAAAAAAAAAACTGTAATTTCTTGATTTCTCCTTTGTGATTTTTTTAAATATTTGACTCTATTCCCTGAAGATTTAAAATTCAAAGTAGAAATAACACTGTCATCTCAAATTCTTTATCTAAAAATAAAATAAAATAAAATAAAATGGACAGAGCATCAGTGGCTCAAGCTTGTAATCCTAGTTGCTCAGGAGTCTGAGATCTGAGAATTACAGCTAAAGTCAGCCCAGGAGAAGGAAAGTCCTTGAGACTCTTATCTAGAAAATTGGAAGTGAGACTGTAGCTCAAATGATAGAGTGCTAGCGTTGACCAAAAAACACTTAGGTGCGGTGCCCAGGCTCTGAGTTCAAGCTCCATGACAAAAAAATTAAAATACATAAAATAAACATCTAAAATTAGGGTTACAGGTGTCTCTCAATGGTCGAACATATGGTTTGCTCCTGAGAACATTAGGCCTGTGATTATGGCCTTATAGACTAGTTCTAAGCATGCCAAATTTAGAAATGTACTCTTCCACCTGACGAGTTCACCCTATTAAGAGATCACCCCCAAGGAACAAATGGAAACGGTGAATGTTGCAGCTGGCAGTTTGGAATGTGATGCAGTGACAATGGGCGAAGGGGAAAATCCATCCAGTGTATCATGGAAGAAATGCTCTTCTTTTCAAATTAAAATCCATGGCTCCAAAACCTTCCCCTGTAGCTTAATCTCTTTCCCCGTGTTTTGTTTGTATAGACACAACCCGAATGACCCAGTTCATTTCCATTTCATTTCAAATGAAGAACTTCATGATCATACAACCAGAATAGAGCAGTGAGGTTCTTGAAGGTGAGTGGAGAACATGAAGAAGTGGTGGTTAATTTCAGGGTAAGATGGGCAATTAAATCAAATATGACTTAGCAGAACTGCAGAGAGAAGCAAGTAACTTACAAATAGAACCTTAACTGGGAGAAGATAAAGACACAATGCTATCCCTGTGACTTCGTTCTCAATTCTAATTTGACAAAGATGCAAAAGTCTTCAAATTGCGGAGTAGAAGATGTCTAACCTTTAGCTCAGTATCTAATTACAGTAAGAGGATACAATAATAAAATATTCTAGAATGAAAAAAATACATGTAGAGAATAAAAATCAGAGGAAATTATTCCAGTGATGAGCAGATACTAATGAGACCACAGTAGGAACACCACCTAGTTGATGGAATCTTGTTAAAGCAAAGGAATCTTTAAAAGAAAAAAACTGAACAGGAAAATTTTGATCACAACATGAGTCAAATTGAAGGAGAGTTATAGTCACATATAGATATTTGAAAGACATTAACTCCCTTTAACATACAATATATGAAAGTATAGTGGATGTGACAAAGAAGAAAATACAGATTCCATAGCATTAATGGGGCATGTTTCCAATCAATTTTCTGGATCCATCAGTGGGAGACATAAATAAAACTGTTTACATTAGAAGCAGAGATTATACACATGTGTTAAATAGAAATTACAAAGGTTGAAAACAAGAAACATAGATGACTACTGGAGAGCATTTTTAGTTATCAGAGATTATGATATAAATAACATGGAAAATGTCTAAAGAAAGAAAAAATTCACTGTTAGAGGTGTATGTTGACTAATAAATGCAAGAAAATTACAGCATTTCAAAAGGTGGTTGAAGTTTATCATTTGTTCTGTATCATCTCAGTTCAC
Organism: Megascapheus bottae; assembly: GCF_031878675.1. Classification (NCBI taxonomy): domain Eukaryota; kingdom Metazoa; phylum Chordata; class Mammalia; order Rodentia; family Geomyidae; genus Megascapheus; species Megascapheus bottae. The sequence goes on along the minus strand of NC_143513.1, from coordinate 58,182,121 downwards.
CTGGGTAGGGTCTGATGAACTATAGATAAGATTGGATCATTTCGACATGAGTATTTATTTGGAGAGGGTGCAGAATATTATAGGAAAACTGAGGCAATGGTCAGGTTGTTCTACAAAACTAACAGTCATTAACTAATCAGTCTTAGGCTGTCAAGACTTGAGATGTGTTGACACATTTTTTTTTATAGGTACAGTGAACTTCCTACCTCTATCACCCACCTACCCATGTAAGCCAAAGCAGTTCGGTTAGCTTTGAGATTAGCAGTCATTCTCTTCATGTTTGAAAGAGAAGAGGACTTTGAACATACTGCTGTACATTGAGTGCATGATTGATTTTATCTTATTTTTAGCTATCTCTGGCCCTCTATACCTGACATTGTGTTTCCAGGTCCTCCTGTTTCTAATGGAATCTCAGAAGAGAGAAGTATAGCTTTACACTCAAACTAATGTTTCTATTTTTTATGTGCAAATCATAAAGGAAGTAACCTTAATGGTATTTACAAAATAGGAAGTAAATGTTAAGGCATATACACATAGGCTACAGTTTTAGTACAGACACTGTGGTAAAGACATGACTTTTGCTAAGCCATTCCAGGAGCAGTTTGATCAGGAGTAAGCCAACATGGCGTGGAGAGCACATTCCTGGTAAAACAGCCAAAGGCTGCATTAGCCACTATAGTCACATATAGTTGCATCTATAATTTTTTAAACCAGCTACCTTACCTTGTCTGAATGTATCTGAAGATCACAGCTCATTTTGAATTAGCATAAGTCAGAAAGAAGCTCTGCTTATCTATTCATTTTAACAGAAACATCAATGCATATCAGGATGAGATTTTTATATTGGTATATCTATATATATATATATATATTGATGGGACAACGCTAAGACAACACTCACATTCTCTCACCTCTTCCCCTGGAAAGGGAACTGGAATTAATGCCCTAAGGACAGGCATAGCACCATTAGGGTATCTATCACATCTCATACACTGATCCTCCAGAGCTTTGAACAAAGAATAGAACATTAGCCCTCTCATTGCCCAAGGAGGATGTTAACCAGTACCTCTGCAAGAGCGGGGATGCCACTAAAGTCACCTTTCCCCGCTGGACGGGCCAGCTGCCAACTGTGAATGAGAACTTGGTTAGAGTAAAAGATTCTTTGTCAGGAATGTGGAAATGGTGACATGAGGGACTCGTCTGGGCTAGAGGATAAAGCTTCAATGAAATTTGCAAGTTCATTTTGGTTTATATGTCCGTTGGAGCTGAGACATTAAATGCAGAAGGCTTTTAATCTAGCTATTTTAAACACTACTTGATACCATGGACTAGTGTCACTCAACAGAGAGTACTTCAAGGACAGAGCTATCTCTGAACCAGAATAAGACCCCAGGAAGGCTGATTCAGCCCAGAGCATTTGGGACAGGGTTATTTTCTTTTGTTTCAACATTCACTTTTGAGAGAACTGGCTTTTCTCTTTGCCCCTGCTGGAGAGCTAATAACTTCCTTAACGTTCACCTTACTCCAGTCCCTCCACACAGACTAGTGCAGCTGACTTAGCCTGTACCTATGCCATGTCCTTTATTTACATTTGTTTTCACCTATCATTTACCCCAGAGAGACAGAAAAGTAACACAAGTAATAAAACGGAGGAATGGATCAGGAATGGTGAAAAATACCAACACAGAAAATAATATCCATGTAGAGTAGAGGCTATGTATTCAGAATTAGAGGAAGACACAGGAAATGCATGCAGCACATGACAGTCAAACCCTCTCTTGTTTCAGGCAGGTCTATTTGTTTCTGAGATTTCTAAGGATGTTATCATTTCCATTCATACACATCTGAGTGTTCCACTGTGGCTAACACTGAAAATAAATAATCCAAATCAGCTTGGATATATTAACTCTGAAATCTACTTTACTAGTGAGATAGAATTTACTTCAGGCCATCTAGGTCAATAGCCTTAAAGAGGGAATTCCAAAGATGAAGGCTCTCATAGAAAATGCACAGCCTTCAGACCTGTGTAGTTCTAAATCAGAGGGCTTAGCAACTCCAAGCCCTCCAGCTGCTGTGAGGGCAAACCCAGGAAAGAGGTGGTCATTGGATATAACCTAAATCCCCTCTCTGCTGCCTCTCCCTCAGCCCTGAAACAGAATGCTGTTGAGGTCTTCTACCTTGATTCCCCGTGACAGCAAAGAGACCACTCATGAGGTATGGAAGCCTGGAGGGAACAAAGGCAAGTGTGGATGTGTGTGAGCTCATGCTTTGGTATGATGAAAAGTAGGTACTCTTCAAAAGGTCTGCTCTGTGGCAGAGGGGCTCGTTACTGAGAGCAGAGCTGCACTGCCCCCACAAAGGCAGGTGGGAAGAGAAGGGGCTCAGTGAAGTTAGAATAGAGACAATATAGAACCAAAGATCGTTGAATCTTAAATCTGCTGGCGGCAAGCAAAGCCATTTAAAAATGTTGATATGAGCAAAGAGCAAGTGATCAGACTTGACTGAAAGAGTATGTTTTCCAGCATACTGTCACTGGGTAGCTTTTGTATTCGTTTTTGGAAACATTGATTGAATGTTTTTATGTTTCGAAGCCAAACTTAAAATGAGACTGTGTAGCAGCATGATGCCCTCCCCAACAAAGATGGCCAGATCTTTATACTAGGACTCTGTAAATCTGCTGTTACATGGCAAAGAGGCAGGCTGCTGATGGAATTAAAGATGCTAATGAGCTGAATGTACAAGAAGGAGACCATTCTGGAATATCCTAATAAGCTCAGCATGATTGCAAAGATCCTTAGAAGAAGAAGCAGGAAGGCCTGGTTTGTGATGTGATGTTACAAGGACTCTACCTGCTGTTGTCGGTTTTGAAGATGGAGAAGAGGACCGCAATCCAAGAGCCCCAGGACCAAAGGCTTCTTAGAAGGTTAACAGGCAAGGAAACAGATTCTTCCCTAAAGCATCCAGGAAAGCCGGAAGCCCTACAGATACTGTGGATTTAGTCTATTAAGACACAGGAACAGATGCTGGATGCTAAATTCATTTTGGCTTAAGTCACTGAGTTGGCAGTAATGGATTATAGCAGAGATGAGAACTGAACACGGAGCCTCGGAGCCAGCTAGATGTGTACATGTATTGTTTTTGCATTAGGCTTTGACTTTGATCATGATGGGCAGAAAATCCACAAACACTTGGGGAAAAGAAAATGGAATTTGTTATTCTTTCTGCTTGATCTACCAGCTAACATCCAGATTTCATCTTCTGCATTTTGTGTGGTAGTCTATTGGGAATGAAAACAACATTTAGCACTTATTAGAAATAGTTTGCAACATATAGTCAATTCCTGCATCATCGGGCTGAAACTAAAGAATGACTTGTTTAGTAATCAGTCAAAGGTAGCTGAAGGTAATTTAACCAAGAGACTAACAAAGGGATAGGGCAAACGTCAGCAAAAAAAAAATAATAATAAAGAAAGGAGAAAGTGGAAGAAAAGAAGAAAGAAACAAAAAAAAAGAAGGAAAGAAAGAAAGATAAGAATGGGAGAAAGAAAACAAAGACAATAACAGCAGAAAAGGTTATTTCTGCAACTGTGCCACATATAAAAACATTCAAAATAAAATTTGGGGAAGAAAACAAGAACAAGCAAGAGAAGATTTTCAGATCACCGGCACAAATTGACTTTGGGTGAGAATATATAAAATGAAATATACTTTGTTAAATATAAAAGAAGACTTCACTTTTCTTTTAGATTAGCTGTTTGTGTGATATGATCTTGGAAAATTACTTGGGTACTGGTCATACACCTGTAATCCTAGCTACTAAGGAGGCAGAGATCTGAGGACAGTGATTCCAAGCCAGCCTAAACAGACTCTATGTTTTTTTGGAGGTGGGGGGGGGAGTCATGGGGCTTGAACTTGGCCTGGTTGCTGTCACTGAGCTCTTTAGCTCAAGGCTACCACCCTACTCTTCAGCCAAACCCAACTTCCCATTTTCTAGAGGTTAGAGATAAGAGTCTCAAGTCCTTTTGTGCCTGGGCTGGCTTTGAACCTTGATCCTCAGATCTCAGCCTCCTGAGTAGGTAGGATTACAGGCATGAGACACATCACCCAGCTTCCCTGGGACTCTTATCTCCAATTAATCACCAGAAAAATGGAAGTGGAGCTATGGCTCAAAATGATACATTACTAACCTTGAACTGAGGAGCTTAGGGACATTAACCAGGCCCTGGGTTCAAGCTCCATGTCTGACCAAAAAAGAAAGGAAAAAAGGAAGAAAGAAAGATAGGAAGAAAGAAAGAAAGGAAAGAAAGAAAGGAAAGAAAGAAAGAAAGAAAGAAGAAAGAAAAGGAAGGAAGAGAGGGAGAGAGGGAAGAAAGAAACTTAGGCTTTTATATAGTGCTGTTTTAAAATTAGCACATTGAGCACAATTCTTAGCACATAGCTGTTGTTAGCAATATCTTTGGCAGTAAGAAACACTTGATATTCTTGGGACAGCCTAGAAGCGAGAGGCATTCCTGGTCTAAGGTGGGATTTGTTGCAGATACTGCCTTTATCATGTGCACCTCAAACATTTTACCACCCGTGGCCCCATTATATTTTCAACAAGTGTCTAATAGGAACTGAACTTTAAGATGGAAGAAGAGCAAGTGGGTGAGCCCTGGGGCGTGGCCTCCTCTGAATGAGCAAGCACATTTTCAACACAATTGGCTGCCTAATCATGTGTTGCAAAGTTGGCTGATGTATTTTGATGTATTATGTTTCTGCTAAAAGCATTGGTTGGTAATGCTTTTGTTCTTCATTTCTTACAACTGAACTAACAGAGGGAAGAAATTGTTATGGAAATGGTTCTCAGTATGTTTTGTTTTGCTTTTTAACTTTTCTTTTCAAAACATTTTTCAATTAAACATGCCAACTGATCCAAGGTTTCTTACACCTACAAATTGCACAAAATAGATAAGTGAAAGAAAAACACAAGGATAATAAAAGTTGCTTTATAATTTAAAAACATAAACTTCTAATGGAAAGGCCTATATGTTCACATAAAATCACATCATTTAAACGGAATTAAATTTACTCTGTATCTCTGTGTCTTTCTGTACTTCATATAATGTTCTCTCTGTACTTCGTAGTGGGGATTTTTTTTGTTTTTGTTTTTTATTTTTTTGGTGGATCATGGGGCTTGAACTAGGCCCAGGCCCTATCCCTGACTCTCTTCACCTCAAGGCTATCACCCTACCCTTGAGCCAAGCAAGCACACTTCCCCCCCCACCTTTTTTTTTTTTTTTTTTTTTTTAGTCAGTCATAAGGCTTGAAATTGGGCCTGGGCATTGTCCCTGACCTCTTTTTTTTTCTCAAGAATAGCATTCTACCACTTTGAGCCATGTCTGGTTTTCTGGTGGAAAGAGTCTCAGACTTTGCTGCCTTGGCTAGCTTTGAACCTTGTTCCTCAGATCTCAGCCTCCTGACTACATAGGATGACAGGTGTGAGCCACCAGCATCTGGCAGGTACAGTGTTTGAATGTTGAGGATGTAACACATATAATCCCTAAACTGAAGAAATGTCCCTTCAAGTAAGCATTTGTTAAATATTAGCTTAGTTTCTAAGTCATCTGAGATTTCGTGAGACAAGACTTCACCTTGAAAAGATCCACAGACTAAATATTTTACTTTCGGATATGAAAACCTATCACAGCCTCCACTAAGATTATGTAACCCCTTCAACAAACTAGGTTGCTAATTAATTTCAAACTCTCACACATTCATTCAATGGGGAACACAAACAGCACTTGTGGTCCTATTTATCACCAAAATATGAGGTGAAATTCAAGACTTCTAGAAATGTATGCTCTTTGCTTATTTCTAGAAGACATGCCACAGCTTGTTTCAGGAGTCCAGGTGACTTTAGTGGCTCATAATTTCCAAATTAAGTGACTATTGGTTATTATTCCTTTATTAAAATGGTTTCCATGGCCAAAGTGATTTCTAGAAACAATGCCAACATCTTTTAAATGTGTTTTCTGACATTGAGATAGTGGATGTTCTGCTGCATAATTTACACCAGAGGAAGGCACTGCTGATTGTGCCCTCAGGTTGGGATTCTCTCTAAGGGAGTCAGGAAGCTAAAGAAAGTTAAGGGGTCTGTTAGCTAAGTTGGGATTGGTGAGCCATTTGTAAAGTGGGTGTAAGAATGCTTTCTGTAGACCAAATTTAGACTACTCAGTAGCTAGTTACACAGCATCCTGGCTGACAAAGGCAGTAAGAAGCCTGAAAAATATAATATATAGTTTTATCACAAGGCTTTACATGGGTAGGGAAGGGGAACTTGTAATTTTATTATTTCTTTCCTGAAATAATTCGATTGCAGTCTAAATAATTGCAGCTAGTTATTGAAAATTGGTTATATGGAAATCCTTTCCTTAAGTGATGATAATAGGAGGTGGGATCTTAGTGATGACTAGGTCATGAAGACTGAACCTTCAGTAATATCCTTAAAAAGGAGGATCCTAGAAATATTTCTTGTGCCTTTTGCCCTGTGAAGATACTGTTGGGGGAAAGGCATAGTATGAACAAGGAAGCAGGAATTTCCCAGCACCAGATTGGCTGATGCCTTTGTCTTGGGAGTTCCCCATTGCCAGAACTATAAAGACAGAACACATGCTGTCAACAAGCCATCCGTTTATGCCAGTCCTAAAAATCTAAGGGAACTAATGTCTCAAAAGAAAGAGAGGCAGCTATAGATACCAACAAGGCTCAAAATGGAGCCTCACAATTAAGAGGAACCAGGGCCTGGGGCATTTCCTGTCTTCTCCTGCTCAGAAGACCTTCATTGCATTTGACCCTAGTCTTGTATAGATGCAGCTCAGAGTGGGAGGTAAGACAAAAGATTATGCAGGGCGTGTTCTCTCTATCCCTCCTGCAGGTCGGGAGGACTAAAACCCCCGACATCTTAGGTCACATTTTCCTACTGGCTACAGTTCTGAATGGTATGTATGGTAAGTCTTATTTGCTACTGTCAGGGTCATTGTCATCCAGATGTCTTTGGGATAGGAATTCTATGTGTCCCTACTTCATAACTTTTTTGTGCTAGTAAGATGATAATTATGATGGTACTGGCTCCTACATTAAATGCTGCCCCAAAAATATACCTTTATTAGCAAACAGACACAACAGTCCCTAATCAAGTCTTACGATCAGTAAAGTTCCTACTTGCTAGTCCTTTGAGCATTCTTTCCAGAACAAGGCATGAGATCCACTTAGAGAATAAGGCCCTTTTGTATTTTTTTTTTGTAGAGAATAAATTAAGTTCATTCAGATTGCTACAACAAATGTGTTAACTAAGTAACATAAAAATCAGAAATGCAGAGACCGGGAGTGTGGCCAAGTGGTAGTTTACCTAGCATACCTGTGTTTGATTCCTTGGCACCACATACATAGAAAAAGCCAGAAGTGGTGCTGTGACTTATGTGGTAAAGTATTAACCTTGCCACTTTCTTTTAAGAGCAAATGGGCCCTCATGTTTTATTTTTTCCTCTAACAAATAACCCATATTTAATGCTATTTGAGCAATTAAGAATCCCCCCTATTTATTGTGTTAATAAGCAAACTTTATGGAACAGATTTAGCAAATGTTATCACAAGTAAAGCAGCCCTACAGGGTTGGATTCTTGATTATTTTCTTTCCAATACCAATTGGCCAAACTTGGCAAAGAATTTCTGAAAAATGAACTTGAAATACTGTCTGACATCTAGAATCTAGCATAAATTTAATTTACATGCATATTATAAACTACACTGTCTATATCAGAGAATTTTAAAATAAATTGTAGGTGCTATAACTGAAATGTAGTAAGGAAATTCTTAAAAGATTAATTCTGGACAGCAGCTTGCTGTTCATTTTTTTTCTCACTCAACCAGAGGAACCCACATTGCTCCAGGCTGAATTAGAATTGCCATGGCAATTCTAAGAAATAGTTAATGTTTAATAATAATTTCCGAATTGCAATCTAGAAAAGCAAAAGGGAAACTACAGAGGCAAAGAGAGAAATGTCCTAAAAGTATACTGGAGTAGTAATTATGGAGAAAAGACAGTGGGATGTAATAGTATTGTATCTTCTTAAACTTCTTTTTTCTATTCACACTTGTTTACTTTTTATTTTGGTTTTTAGTAATTGATTGGTAAATTTATCACTCTCCTTTCAGTTAACAGACAACCTAGAACCTGGATATATTAAATAAGTCTAAATCACGAGAATTTTTTTTTAAAAGAAAGCGAACAATGAGAGAGAAAGTGAATGACCTAATGATAGTGAGAAATTTGTCCTTTGCAAGGAGTTGTAGATGTTATTTCCTTCCTCACTTGTCAGCCTACATCAACATATCTTTCTGATCCCTTTGGACACCAGAATAAGAGCTCCTTAAAGGCAGAAATATTTGTGAATCATCATTCATTGCTAGAAATACTGCTTATGTTCTCCTAGACACCAAATAATAATAATAAAAAAACAAGTGAATGGACTTTTTACATCTTTCTTCAAGAAGAGCCAAGAAGTTTTATATCTATCCTGCTGCTAAGGAACCCGCACTGAAAAACAAGGGATCCTTTAGGATTTTGCAGACTAGCCTGTCAGACTTTCTGACTCTTCCATTCTCTTGTTCATTGTCTCTCATGGAACTTCTGATACAAAAAGGCCCAGGCAGCTATTAATTAGCTCTCAAAAATTACACACATTTTCTTTCTTTCTGTTTTTCAAAAAAATAATTTCTTAGATCATGATTGCCAAAGTGAGTCATTGGATTTAGATTTTTAAAGAGTAAATCAAACAGTTTTTGAATCTCAAATGTATCTTGTAGGACATGTGATGAAGCACATCAGACAAAGTGAGGTGATCTGTGCAAGGCCACCCACTGATTCGGGGTAGCAGTAAGATCGAAGTCAGGTTTCCTTGATTCAACCACATGTTGTATTTAGAATATGGCATGTTAACTAGTATGAGGCCAACTTACCCATTTTCCTCCTATCATTAATCAAGTATGTTTTTCAAAAAATATATATCATCAGTAGGAGGAATTAGATACATTTGCTGCCTACATAATCAACCTGTGCCTTCCTTTAATTTTTGCTGCTACACTTACTCCAAGTATTTATGCTTTTCAAAATGAGTTCACTTCTAGTAAGGCTGTCCAAAATGTACTTTCATCCAATGACAGGAATCAAATTCAAATTCTTCCAGTACAGGAAAAAACAAAACAAAATAAAACACTGGAAGCAGTATTGGGGCAAGATCTTATCAAGAGAGGCAGCCATGAGGTGGTAATCATGTCCCAAAAATATGGTAGCACTGGAGGGCTGATGTCAGAAAACAATGGGACTCTCAGAAGGCTGAATGAAGAGCATCTGGTAATGTGGAAAGTATGGTGAGACTGTGGATGAGCAGAAAATATCACAGCCAGCTACTAGATCCCATGAGTTATTAAGGAGACTCTACAGTCAGGAGAATATGAGCCACCAGAAGTGGGATTTGAGGGTGTGGATAAAAAAGGATCAAATCTAGAAGTTTCGACCAAGGACGTGCACTCATGGCATTTTCCTCTCTACTCAGGTTCAAGAGCATAGAGATCAACACAATCACATTCCAGTTGGAGGGTCTTAGGGTTACTTATTACAAGTGAATTCAGTGTTTGAAAAGAAAACATTATTTGAATTTAGGATTACTTACATTAGAGGGTAAAAAAAGATATGTTTTCTCAGAATTCTTTCCTCTAAAACAAGCACAGCTCTTAGAGTGATTTGAAGGTTTGATCAGAAGTGAGAGATGGTAATCTACAATGGGCAGAGATTAAAATTTAGCATTCTCCAAAGAGCCTCCTATGTACAATTAATCAAATGTTTCAATTTTTCCAAAAGGAAATAATTTGGAGGCACTTTTCCAGTATTTATCATGCACAACATTTAGGAATTAGTGTCTAAGAAAATTTCATTTGATGTAATAATTTCTCCAAATAACTTACCTTACCATTTCATCTGCTTATATATGCCAAACATCCTAATTTGAAATTATTCTCACTATGTAAATTTCAGTCACTGACACCCCTCCAAGTTTGGGCCTCAGAAACTTTCCCTGATTTCATTGTTAATGGGTGATTCCAGAGTGGATTGATACATGGCAGTTTTTTAACCAACTCCCTCTCCTTACTTGATGGCAGAAACCCAGAGGGTAATGACCTTAGTATCCATCCTTTCCTCTTTATTGAGCTTCTACTATGCATCAGGATTTCTTGGCAGAACTATCAATCAAGCAGAACTGAAAACTGACCCCCAAACAGTTCTCTATTTCAGGACCAGATATTCCATTACTTGGAATCATCTCAACTGATTAACTACCTTCGAATGCCTGCTAGCTTTAGTGGACTGAATAGCAACCTGTCATACCAAGAAAAGTCAAAGTTCTATTATTATTACTTGGTTAGAAGAATGCTGAATTATTCAATAATGTTGGTACCTGTTTAAAAGCCATTAAGACAAATAGGGCCCATCCTCTGCGCCAACAGTGAGAGGAATGAGGCAACAATCAGGAAAGCAACTCCTTTTGCAATGCCTCAAAGAAAATAAAGTACCTAGGAATTACCTTAACTAAGAATGTTAAGGAATTTTTGATGAAAACTTTAAAACCTTGAAAAAGGAAATTAAAGCAGAACTGAGGAAATGGAAAAACCTCCCATGCTCCTGGATTGGAAGAATCAATATCGTGAAAATGACAATCTTGCCAAGGGCTATCTACAAATTCAACGTAATACCCATCAATATCCCAATGTCATTCTTTAAAGAAATAGAAGAGGCAATCCAAAATTTCATATGGAATAATAAAAGACCCCGTATAGCCAAACACTTCTTAGCAGAAAGAACATCGCAGGAGGAATTTCAATACCAAACTTTAGACTCTATTACAGAGCTATAATTATCAAAACAGCTTGGTACTGGCACAAGAACAGGCCTGAAGACCAATGGAATAGAACTGAGGACCCAGATATTAAACCACAGACCTATGGCCATCTAATCTTTGACAAGGGAGCCAAAAAAAATAGAATGGAAGAAAGACAGCCTCTTCAACAAGTTGTGCTGGCAGAACTGGTTAAGCACCTGCAGAAAACTAAAGTTGGATCCTTCTTTGTCAACCTGTACTAGAATTAACTCCAAATGGATCAAAGACCTGGAGGTAAAAGCTGACACAGTGAAAACTCTACAAGAAGGAATAGGAGATACACTAGACCTCCTTGGCACAGGTCGAAACTTTCTTAATAAAGACCAAGAAACGCAACAAATCAGAGAAAGTCTGGATAAGTGGGACTGCATTAAACTGCAGAGCTTTTGTATGGAAAAGGACATAGCTAGTAAACTAATTAGGAAGCCTACAGAGTGGTAGAAGATCTTTACCAACCATACAACAGACAACGGCCTCATATCTAAAATATATCAACAGCTCAAAAAATTGAATCACTCCAAAACTAATCTCCAAAGTAACAACCATCCCATTAAAAGATGGGACAAAGACTTAAAGAGAGTCTTCTCTGAAGAAGAAACAAAAATGGCCTATAGACACATGAAGAAATGCTTGACATCTCTGGTCATAAAAGAAATGCAAATCAAAACAACTCTAAGATTCCACCTCACTCCAGTTAGAATGGCCAGCATCAAGAAAAATAATAACAACAGATTCTGGAGGGGATGTGGCCAGGAGGGATCACTACTACACTGTTGGTGGGAGTGCAAACTCTTTCAACCACTATGGAAAGCAGTATGGCAGTTCCTCAAAAGACTAAACATAGAGCTCCCCTATGACCCAGCAATTCCATTACTTGGCATTTACCCAATCATCCAGAAACAAGGACATACTAAATCCACCAGCACAACAATGTTCATTGCAGCACTATTTACCATAGCAAAGATACGGAGCCAACCCAGATGTCCCTCAGTTGATGAGTGGATCAACAAGATGTGGTATTTGTACACAATGGAATTCTATGCTGCTGTCAGAAAAAAAACAACATCGCCCAAATTGTTAGGAAATGGAAAGTCTTAGAAAAAATCATATTAAGTGAAGTAAGCCAGACTCAAAGGAACTTAGGCTCAATGGTTTCCCTCATTTGTCATAATCAGTAGAAACCTTGGGCTCTCCTAGCAGAGATTTGCAGTAGAGCAAAACCTTGATACAAAAGGCTATATAGTAGGACGCTGAATGAAAGGATCTCTAGGATATAGAAACATAAGCCATGTAATGAATGATTGTTATTCTTAAGGTACTATGTTATCTGTCATCTCTTTTGCTGTCCCTTGGTTATCTCATATTGTTACAGTATCTCACTTTGTTACCTGATATATCAGATATATTTGTATTTGGTTATTTGAAATTGGATAGGGAATGGGGGAAAACAAGATGAGGGGTGGGGGTGGGGGGCGGGAAATGGGTCCAAGACATATGAAAGGGTATCAATATATGTGAATTAATACACCATCTATGTGGCAAATACCATGTAACCCTTCTATTAATTACAATAAAAAATATATGAAAGAAAAAAATAAATAAAAGCAAATGTATTTAGCAAAAAAAAAAGACAAGTAGAGCCCAGTGGGAAAATGAAGTTACTAAATTAAAAGCTATATTTGAATTGCAGTCACAGTGATTTTCAACATAAAATTACTATTATTATTTTATAATGATATTCAAGATAATTTCTATGAGATACCTGAGTTACAGAAAAAGAAACTATTTACACCAGTGTTTGTGAGTTATTTGGGTAAAATTTTTCCTGTTTTTTGTTTTTTTTAATGAGATTGATTTATTGGGAAATTTCTCTATTATGTTTTTGAATTTGTTCTGCAGTGCTTGAATCCTCTATGAATGCCTGCACTCAATGTCTTCTAAATGTTATACACATGTATACTCTTCAAGTGACCAATGATTTTAACATGCTAACAGTAGATGAACAATGTAATTGGAAGCTATGGATGGGAGTTGAAAATGTGGGGGAGAACAATGGAAGGGGTTGCATTGATCAAGATGCATTGTACTCATACACTGAAAAATGGAATTGTAACCTCTTTGTATGACTACATATATATTACACAATGTATACATACTTTAGTATATGTTATATGTAAATTATAGTCACATGTGATACATCTTATACATAATATATATCTATAATATTGTATATTATAACAGTAATTTTCCCTATAGGAAATTAGGATAGTAATGATTACTGGCCTGTGACTATTCATTCATTAAAATGGCAACTACCAAATTATCTACACATTATATTAGAAAACACAGTTTACATGAGAGAGAAAATATGTTTTTGGTTTATATTGGATACATTTTAAGAACATTGCAAGCTGGTGGCTTATGCCTGTAACCCTAACTACTCAGGAGGCTGAGATCTGACGATTACTGTTTGAAGCCAGCCTGGACAGGTATGCCTGTGAGAATCTTATCTCCAATACACTACTCAGAAAACTGGAAGTGGTGGCTGAAAGTGGTAGAGTGCTAGCTTTGAACAAGAGAGAGAGACAGAGACAGACACAGAGACACAGAGACAGAGAGAGAAAATATTTCTAAAATGAATGGGAAATAACACAAATAACTGATCTTACATCTAAATGAACGTTAGATATGTCTTCAAGTGGAAAATAAATGAAAACCAGGGTCAAGGTTAGTGGCAATTAAACACATTTGATTACTGAAACCCAGGTAGCTCTGCATGATTATTGATAACAGGTTGTACCAAAAAGGTGATTGTAAAGTTATTCAATAGCTGCTGCACTCCTTTTCTTTTCTAAATTAACTTTGAGGTAATCTGTATTTTCAAAGAGGTCTAAAGTGAAAATAAGTCGCTGGCCTTGCAAGTGAGACTTAGATACTATTATAATAGTCACAGCATCTGAAACAAATACTCCCAGAAAAAATAAATGTTTCTATAAATGCTCTGATGATTTGGTCTCTAGTAGATTTGCTATACAGAGTTCCTTTCTCTGTTATAGGACACCTAATAAAATAAGCAAAAGATAGGGTACAGATGGATGCTTTTTACCATTTTTTAAAGTTTAGAGCAGATATGTAAATCACTACAACTTTATATCAGGGAATTTGCTATTTTTTTAAATTTCTTTCCCCTGGGTCTTCTTGTGTAACTTTCTTCATCAGCACTTTTGAGGACAGAGAATTAATAATTATTTTTGTGCATTGTTTCAGTATATGGGAAAGAGAGTTGAGAAAGATGGCCAGTTCAGGTATTCCTTCTATATTTCACATTCTGGAGGGCTCTAGATCTGGCACTGCTACCACAGAAATTAAGAGAATGCTGTTATAGGGCTCCCATTAACAACATCCTTTGGTGTTTTTATGAGAACATTAAGATTCTCTGCACCATTTTCATAAGGAAATAATACCTTGCTATTGAAAATAGGGACATCTACAAATGTCTGAGCAGTAAGGGCTGCATACCATTCCAATTTCAAATTGATGGTCTCCTTGGTTGTATAATTGGGAGAAGATTTGGGGAAATACAGGTCTGCTCATAGCAGAAACATTTGCATTTGTTTTTTCTTTTTGTTATTAATAGTCTTTATTTCACGTTTTATCGTCAGTTATTGTCAGTTATTACAAGGCAGAGAGAGAAAGAGGTATTGTAGGCAAAGGAAGGAACATTTTCTTTAACACACCTTTTTGTTTTATTTTCTACTTTCTCTTAAACTTTCCATGTCCACAAGTATGTTCACTGTCAAATTCTCGGACTGCAGAACTAAATGTAAAGAGAAAGGCAAATTTAATAAAAAAAATAGAGGACAGTGTGTGTTATGTAGGAATTTTTCTTTCTAGAATGGCATTGGAAACTGAAGACCCATGGATTCGGGAGATGAGATCCGCTTTAACATTACAAAAGGATTTAATATTTACTTCAAAACCTTATGAGTAAATCATCACAAGAAAATGATAACTTAGCAATATTATGGGCTTTAAACTGTGGTTTGATTTTTTTTAATGTATGTGTGGATGTGGGAATATATGTGTATGAGTGTATTTGTGCATGGGTGTATATACACACACACACACACACACACACACATACACAGAGATTGATTTGGATAATATGACAATTACCTGCAAATGCATATTTCCCTGAAAGTCATAAACTTTACTTTGGATTTCTACTGATACTTTACTTATTCATTTACTACATGACTAGATAATAGGAATAGGAAAGAGAACAATAACATCATGTTAAAGCCTGCTTGAGCCTGAAGCTACGTTCTTTTGAAGTAGTTTTGTACCTAGCATTTTGAAAGCTTTCTCTGCTGTGTAGATACAGAATGATGCTGTAGAAGCAACTTAGTTGCAGATGTGAATTGGTATATGTAGTTCTAGTATGTTTAATTAGATTTGTGGGAGCTATTTATTCATTCATTCACACTCTTGAAAGATTCAAAGATAACTTAGGGGAAAAGGTTTTGCAAAGCCACTAAATAGTTCATTGAACCCACAAAAATATATCTGGACAAAACACTGCTTTAAACTAAGATAATATATGTTTAAATTTACAGTTAAGTACAAAATTTTGTCAGGTCATTTTTTAATCTCTTAAATTGTCATTTTTTAGTCTGAATGACTAAATTATGCTCTTCTTTTATCAAAGGATAAAAAATGACAAAAATTGCATTTGCATCTGTTAAATAGCCCTTAGTAGGCTAACAAAATACACCAGACAGCTTAATACACATTTACTTTCAACTAATCAATGGTGAAGTAATGAATTCTGTTATAAGAAAATTAATCTCATGTTCATATTTCTTTTTTAAACAATTTTCCCCAATGGAGAGTGCTTTAGTCAGGGTATCTTTTCCCTAAAATGACAAACATTAATTACACATAAAATAAAATTATAATCTACATACACACTTTCCACCTATTCTGGATTGTTAATGGTTCAGGGATACACAAATACATGTGGAATTTCTTTATATACACTTTTCTCTTCAGAGGTCCCATTTTGCTTGGTTTTGTTACTAATATGTCTGACATAGATCCCTAACAGCTTACAGATCAGTCCCTTGGAAAGTCACTTACCCCACCCCTATACATTTTCCTAATCAATGACAGAATACCAGAGGAGTCACTGATGGTTTGATGTAAGAAGGAAAATTAGTCAAGATGGGGGAAGAAATGCATGAAAACTTTTAAAAAGGAGTAAATTCATCACCTTTTACCTTTGGCTAATGCCAAGGATTTAGGGGGTGGAGGAATAAGATTTGAACACAGTGGCTCTCAGGAACATACAACCATACTCAGCCTTTGCTTGAGATGGAGTCTTGAGAACTTCTATGCCTTAGCTAGTCCTGAACCACACAGGTCTAAGCCACTACACCCAGAATCCCTTGGGTCTTTCTTAAGGTCTAAATTTTATTATTTCAAATTTTATTACAAGGCAAGAGCTGTAGCACAAGGCTACACCCATGGCCTATTGTGAATTTGTTTCAATATGACCATTTTTAATGAACTGAATTAGACAGAAAGCTCCACCTAGCCTAAATTTGAGTATGGTCTGGCTTATGAGCTTCCAATTTCTATTGAAGACAAATTGCGGGATGTGTGCACACAAACCTGTGATTTGACTCTGGTATGGAAGAATGATCTCTCCGAAAGAACAAAAATCCTAGTGGTTATAAATGGATCGAAAAGAATTAGATTTTTTTATTTATACTTCAGAAATGTAATCAAGTGAATGAAATGGTTTCATATACATTTGTACATCCAACAGTAGTAACACACTGTTCATACATTAATTCTATAGTAAAATGTACATCCTTGATTTTTTTCCTTTTATTTTTTCTTTTTATTCCTTTTTATTTTTATTTTTATTTTTATCTTTTGGCTAAGTAAGATTTTCCAAGTGTTTATGGACAAAATCTCCTGCCAAAACAAACCAAAAAAGCCCCCAAACAACGACAACTAAACAAAAAAAATCCCTTTCCTTGCAACCTGAACTAGTGAAATAACAAGGGTAAGCCATGTTCCTTTCAATAGCTCAATGGCATTAATAAAGCTATTGTCTAAATGTCTGTTAATATTGGCATGTATAAGATGAAATCTCAAATTCTCAAAAATGTAAACGCTCAATTTGAAAACTTTACAAAATAGTCTATTGGATTTTGTGACTGACTATGCCCAGAGACATTAAAGTCCAGGATAGTTTATTTTAAGTGTACTTCTGTAGCTTTATCCCTAGCTGACTATCCTTCGATTCCCTAATCACAAAGAATTGCATCCTTATGAAGTTCAGCAGTTGTAGACACAGAATGCTGATGACTTTTCTTTTTCTCCAGATCTGAGTTATCGAAAGAAAACCCAGTTAGTGGTAATTCTACCAAGTACTTGTAACATTCACATAAAATTTTAATTGATTTTCAAATAGTACAACTGTGCCATGAATCCAACCACATAGAATATAAGCCTTAAGCCCACTAGGTTTAAGCAATTGTGTCTTTGCAGACTAGAACTATGTAAAATAAAATCTGATAACTCCCTGGTGTTAGAGGTAGACAGTTTTCTTTCAAATCCTAGGTTTGGTCCTTTATTTTATTCAGCAGTGAAAGCCATGAATACAGAATGAATAACAGCTGTTACAATTCTCAGCCATGACTTCTAACGTCAGAGAATTCGAAGTATGAACATAGTACACAGTAATGAAAAGTATCAAAAGTAGTTTACCTCAAAAAAGATAAATAAAACAGGTATATTCCACCAATACATAAACAGATGTTTGTGCTACAGTTAAAATTTGCTGTATACAAAAGATCATAGTCCCCAGAATCAGCTTATGATAGAAGCAAGAATACATGAGCCATTTAAATTGTCAGACATTATGCTTTATAAGGTATGCACAGAAGTTCAAGCAATAAATACATACATTAGTTCAAAGCCTTACAATAGCTACGCAAAGCAGATGCAGAAAAGCAGATTTGCTATTACTAGCAAGCAATGATATAAGAGTAAAAATCCATGAAATGCATTAAAGCAACATTTTTCTTAGAAAAAAGTCTGGTCATTTATGGGTCCACCAACATTTTTACATAATATGCACAATTATCAAAATACAGACCAAGCATTTCAGAAAACTCCAAAAAACCTAAAATCTATTTTCAAAGCAATTGCAGTTTTGGAGGTTTTTCTGGTATAATGTGCAAGCAGCTATTTTTTTTAATTGTATTCATATAAAACCCATGCAAAACTCTACAGGTATATGCATTCTGTGGCTGAGACTTCCTTTCAAAAGTTTTGTAACTGAGGTATGCATACTTTAGCATTGCAGTCTTAGGCCACCCTTCTGTTGGTACAACTCTCCCTGTAACTTTCAGTTCATCGAAGCATTTGAAACATGCACCCGAAAGACTCATATTTTCCTTTCAGATAATCCTTACAGCAGGATCCTAGATGACTGAAAACCATCCTTCACATTACCAATCTTTCTTTTGATACCATATTCAAAACTTCCGGTTCATTGATCATGACCCAAAGACAAACATAATGAAAAGTAGCAGTTACTGCGACGTTCTCACGTTTCATGCAATCTGCCATAATTGTTCTAATTTTTTTCTTTTTTTCTCTCTTTTTTTCTCTTTTTTTTGTTTTTTGTTTTTTGATTTTTTTTTTGCAGAGGTAGAAGCTTTCAGAAAGCCTTTTGGGTAAGTGGGAAAACCCTTTTGAAAGCCGTATGTCCTTTTATTTGGTGTGATAGATGACTGGGTATCTCTCTAACTCTATTTGCTGATTTCAGCAAAGAATAAACAAATGAGCTTAGTTTGCAAGAACCCGTTCCATCACATGGAACTGGGACATATGTTAAGCTCTAGCAGCCACCTTCTGTCAAAACTGTTTGTAAAGCAATAACCATAATCAGGTTATGAGGTCCCTTGGTTGGGGGAAAAAGTATTATCAAGACTTGGCACAGCACATGAAAAGCAACATGGAAAGTTTCTA